>NW_020169849.1:825615-833466 GCF_002117355.1 Postia placenta MAD-698-R-SB12 | reverse complement strand
ATCTTCCGGCGTCAATTGCAGTACCTCGTCAAGTGGAAGGGTTATGACGATTCGCATACGTCATGGGAACCGGCGCGCAACGTTGCCAATGCGCCAGCCCTCATAGCCGACTTCCACCGGAAGAACCCGAATGCCCCTCGTCGACTCAACGCTGCTACCTTTGGTGGTCTCAACTTTCAGCCAATGCCTTCGCCGCTGACTGAAGCACAGTGCCGCTCCGGGTGGGAGATGGGCAAGGGCGCCTCGCATGAGGTCATGCGCCGTTGAGGGGGGGGTAATGTCACGACTTGGTACGGCGTCCAGCCGTTTTTTAATTTTTTTCCTTTTCGCGGGCTCGAACCCGCGACCTCTGTACTACCTGCCTGATATGGACGCGTCACTATCTACTGTACGATTAGATTAGATGGGGCAGCAGCGCACGGCACAGCTCGGGCCCCGCTGACACAGCCGCTCTGACTCACCGGCCCCCGGGGCCGCGTCGGCATGCTGCGCACAGACCAGCTGCGCACGGACCAACGTGCACAGCCTGCCCTAATCTCCCCATGTATATAAGCCGGCCTCTGCTGCCCTAGGGACCTCAGTTTCGACCTCTTGTCCCTAGGTCAGTAAGCTCCTGTATTCTCTCATTTACCTTACACTAACTAATACATTTTCTTGTCCCTAGCCTTAGGTTTGAGCACTGCTCACCATCGCTTCGGTGAGATTTAGTCGGACGCCCCCAGCTTTCAGATCTTCCCCTGTTGCTTGACCTCAAGTCGCGACAGAGGTACTGCAGCTGACGCCGGAAGATCTGCGAATCCTTGATCCGCTTAACCTCGTACTCCTCGTCGCCCTCAACCTCAATCGCAGGCGGCTCCTCCGGCTCCCGGCCCGAGATATTGCTACGCGTGTACTTGCTAAGCAAGGAGACATGGAACACCGGGTGTACCGGCACCGACTTCGGCAGGACTAATTCATAATCCAAGTCTCCGAGCTTTCGCTGCACGGCATATGGTCCAAGGTGCTTGGGACTGAGCTTCTTGCTCGGCTGTTTCAGCTTAAGGTTCCGAGCGTCAAGCCAGACCTTGTCCCCCGGTGCAAAGACCGGTGCCTCTTGCACGTGCTTATCGTAGTACACCTTCATACGCTCAGCTGAAAGCTCAAGCGCAGAGCGCGCGTCATCGCGAATCTCCTTCAGGATTTTAAGCCGATCAGCAGCAGCGGGCATTGTGGACATTGGATTGATCCGAACCTGGATCTCAGGATTGTACCCTTGATGCAGGAAGAATGGGGAGTGCCCGGTCGCGGAGTGAACTTGGTTGTTTAGCGCGAATTCCGCGAGCGGTAACTGCTTTGCCCAATCATCCTGCCTGTGGCTGGCGAACGCACGCAGGTACTGTTCGATTTCCTGATTCCAGCGCTCGGTCTGGCCATCCATCTGAGGGTGGAACGCTGTGGACAGCGCCGGCTCGATCCCTAGTCCCTTGTACACCGCATGGAGATACTTCGAGGCAAACTGGGGACCTCGGTCTGATATGACCTTGGCCGGGGCCCCATGATGCTTGAACACATTGCGAATGTACAGGTTTGCCGCACCTTCTGCCGTCAGGGTCTCATGACAGGCTGAGAAGTGGACCTGCTTGGTAAAGCGATCGGCAGTAACCAGGATCGAGTCGAATCCATCAGACTTCGGCAAGCCGACGATCATATCGGTCGTGATGATCTGCCACGGGCGCTCAGGGATCTCGTTCGGCTTCAGCGGACCCTGGGGCTTGGCTGGGAATGTCTTGGTACGGTTGCACACGTCGCAGGTGCTTATGTACTCATTGACGAATTTGGACATCCCAGGCCACCAGTAGTTCCGCGACACGAGCTCCAGGGTTTTGGCACGACCGCCATGACCGGCGATCGGTGAGTCGTGGTGGATCTTGACTATATCCCGCCGGAGCTCCGCGTTCTTGGGGACATACACGCATCCGCGGAACAGCAGAAGCCCTTGTTCGGCATTCCACTCCTCGAAGCCCCTTTGCAGCCGGGGTGGCCCGAGGTCCTGCACCTTTTCAAGTGCCTTGGCAACCTCCCGATCTTTCTCTGAACATTCCCTGATGTGCTTCAGAAGCGACTGATCGGCCATTACCGAGGTATGGCCACGCCTGGCGGAGGCGATGCGGAAGCGCTCTGGTTTGAGAACCACCTGATCGGTGTTATCGTCCTCATCGCCGATCTGATGATCTGATCGACGTGACAGGGCATCAGCCTTTCCATTGGACATCCTGGCCTTGTGCGTGATGTGGAAGTCGAAGCGAGCTAGGAACAGTGACCAGCGTGCTTGGCGACACGTGAGATGCTGAGACGTGCGCCAGTACTCAAGGTTCTTGTGATTGGTGACGATCTCGAACTGATTGGGTAAGCCCTCGAGGTAGTGGCACCAGTCGTCCAGTGCTTCGATGATCGCAAGCATTTTCTTATCGTAGATCTCGTAATTCCGCTGCGCCGGATCCATTGTATGGGATCGGAAGGCAATAGGGTGCCATTTGCCGTCGTCCTGCTTCTGCATCAAGACGCCGCCAGTGGCGTAACCCGAAGCGTCGACCTCAATGCGCGTTTCTCGATTAGGGTCATACAGCGCTAAGACAGGAGTCGTCGCGAAGAGCCGTTTGAGCTCATCGAAGGCGTGTTGTTCTTCTTCGCCCCAATGCCATGGGTCGTTCCCTGTGAGTCGGTCGAGTGGTCGTGAGATCTTAGCGAAGTCCTTAATGAAGCAGCGGTAGAAGTTGAAGAACCTCCGGAACTTCTGAACGTCTTTCTTGTTCCGGGGTACCAGCCACTCATTGATGCCTTTCAGCTTTGCGGGATCCATCGCCACCTCATCGCCACTGAACACATAGCTGACGTAGTCGACCTTGGGAACGTCCCACTTGCACTTCTCAGGCTTCAGGAACAGATCGTTGTCCTGAAGGCGACGCAGAACCTCGCGTGTGACCTTTTCATGCTCCTCTTTGCTGGTGGAGAAGATGAGTATGTCATCTAGATACACAAGGATCTTGCCGCCGACAATGAGATCGTGGAAGATCTCGTTCATCATTGCCTGGAAGGTCGCGGGGGAATTAGTGAGGCCAAAGAACATCACCAGGGGTTCGTATAGTCCCCAGTTAGTTACGAAGGCCGCCTTCCATTCGTCACCGGCTTTGATCCGGACGTTGTTGTACCCCCATCGGACATCGAACTTTGTAAAGAGCGTAGCGTCGCGGAGCTTATCTACCATTTCGGCGATCAATGGCAAGGGATAACGATTTTTGACCGTGATCGCGTTCAATCGGCGGTAGTCCTATACGGGTCGAAGCATCCCTTCCTTCTTTTTGATGAAGAAGAAGGGGGATGAAATGGGCGACTTTGACTCCCGTATGTAGCCTTTCGCTAGTTGCTCTTTTAGGAACTTGTCAAGCTCCTCCTGCTCATTGTTCAACAAGGGGTATACCTTCGAATGGAACGTTGAGTAGCCAGGCACGAGTTCAATCGCATGATCATATGGCTTCCTTTCAGGTAGCCGTTCTGATGCTTCCTTTGTGAAGACCTTCAGAAACTCGTGGTACTGTTTAGGTACCGACTCCTCGGCGGTCTTAACAACCTTCTTTTTGATCTCCTCCTCAGCAAACAGCTGGGAGTACATATGCCTGGCTGCGACGAACAGCTGAGGGACGCCAGGAAGCGTAATACCTTGCTCCCAGGCCTCGATCAAGTTGGCTTCATTCCACTCGACTTCTACCAGATCTTCTTCGGGTTCGAAGTCCGGGAGTACCTTACTCCGGCAGGCACCTATAACCGACCGTTTGGATTTTGGCGAACGCCTGCGCGCCGTGGGCCTGACCCCCGTATCACACGCAGTTGCTGCTTGGTCCATTCGGCCAGTCCTCCTGGCACTGCACGTTTCAGGGCATCACGACAATTTGAGGGAGCCCTTCTCCCAATCTATTTCGGGGTTGTGCTCGCGTAGCCAGTCCAATCCAATGATCACATCTTCTGGACCGATGTCCGTGACCGTGAACACCGTCTTCTTGACGTGTTCTCCTATATGCATCTGTAGCACTGCTACCTCCGAGATGCTTCCGTCCTTGTTTAGGGTGCCGTCAATATTATACAGCGGAATTGGTTCCTTCAACTTCCGCGTCTGCACCTTATTTTCTACAATGAATCGCTTGTTGATAAACTTCGTGGTGGCTCCACTGTCCACCATAGCGATTACGTCCTTGTGCCGTCTTTTTCCTTGAAGTCGAACTGGGATGTGAAAGTGTTGGGACCCCTGGTCCAATTCATACACCATCGCAGTTGACAATACGTTATATCTATTACACGAAGATACTCGCGGCCCGACACGTGCGGCACGAAGCGCGGACCTGATCAAAAACCCTCCTCTTTCATCGCCCGATAGTGCTCGAGCTCCTTGCGCATCGACTTCACCTGTGCCATTAAGTCCGCCAGCTCCAATTGCTCAGATTTTGCTGAAGCGGCACTTATACTTGCCGAGGGTGTTGTCGTGACGGGGGCGCTTGTCACAGCTTGGGTAGAGCCCGAGGCAACCGTAGCCCGCGTGTCGGCGCATTTTGTGTAAGGCTTGTCCTTACAATTGGGGCACTCGAAACGTCGGTACCCTTGCTTTCCACAGCCGAAGCATGTGCCGGGGAAGTTGCCTTTTCCGACGGCCGCATTGATGCTGGCCGAAGCTGCATGTGACTGGGGTGCACCACCACGTGCCCCACCGCGTCCTTGACCTCGGGTCGAGAAGAAGTTATTTAGTTTGGGCCGACGGGCCCGGCTGATGTCGAGAATCTGCTCGACCTTAGTGGCGCGCTTCTCAGCTGCTTGCCACGTGGTGAAGGTCTCGAGCTCAATTTTCCGGTAGACGCGGGAGGGGATGCCGCTTAGGTACTTGTCGCGTAGCTCCAGGTCTCCATACCCAGAGCGATCCGCCGAACCCTTGAACAGCGTGGAGAACTCCACGGCGGTGTGTTTTTCATGGACCGACTTATCCGCGCAGAGCTTCGCCAGCTCTACTTGTGCTGCCGCCTCATCGTCGAGATTTCCAAAGCGGGCCCTGAAGGCGGCGGCAAAGGCCGCTTCGTTTGCGAACGGGGTCGCGGCCCCCTGCACACCCACCTGCACCGACGCGAGCTGGGCAAAGTAGGGAGTGGCCCAGGCGCGGGCATCTCCATCGAGCAGGCTGAGTGCGACCTGCACCTTAAGCTCGATGGTGGTCAACAATGTGTTGACCAACCAGTAGATGCGCAGCTGCGACAGGAACCGGTTGCACTCGATGACTGTTTTGCCATCGTATCGGAGTGGAAGGAGGAGCTTCAGAGTCTCCTTGTCGGGGGCAGCTGCAGGGGACGACATTATCAGCGTCGGGGGGGACGGAGGACACTGCGGGGGCGGAGGTGGCTGTGGTGGCCTTCCGCTGGTTGAACTTCGAGAGGAGCGAGTGCTTGAGCGGCCTCTCAGCGGAGTCGGCGGTGAAGGCGCCGGAGAAAGTTCGGTGGGGGGGTTACGTACGTCAGGGACTGCTGACGCGGGGGCGAGCGCTGTCGGCGAGGCGGTGATAGGCGCCAAGCCCCTCTGGGCCCCGATTCACCTCTTTTCGGCAGTCGCATCCCGCCCGGCACTTCGACCCAGTCTCCCAACACTTCGATTTCGCCTTCGACGCTCTTCGACACCTTCGACGGTGCGCGACGCTTACTCGAAGCTCGGCACGGTCTTCCCGATGCCTCGTGCGTAGATCTCGGAACGTCTTCCGCATTCGGCGGACAATAGGGCCACTTGACGCCGCTCGGCCAAGCGCGCGCATCGCTCCAAGCCACACCGACGTAGCCAGTCTTTCCCGATTAGGTATCAAACCTCGCGGCATGCCCTCAACGATGGACACCGGTCCGAAGTGGCCATATGTTGCTCTTCATCTCCGCATTCGGCATGACGTCACTCTACTGATGGACTTGGTATGTGCCCCTCGGTGAGGCAGCTTCTTGAGGAACAATGCAAAGCCCCTTGTACCCGTATGCCACTCTCGAATAGTCGTAGCATCCTGTGTAGTATAAAATCTGTCGTAGTTCTCCCCAAAAACAAAAGATCTGTTCCCCCCCCCTCGAGTTCAGAGCTCATAAGTCGAGTTCGCCCCGCATCTAAGCCTTCAACTGCGTCACTTCGTCCCTCACTGCGTAACCTCGAAACCTCGTCCACTGCGTTTACTCGTCGATACCGTCTCGACGAACCCTTCGACTTCGACTATTGTCGAAGAAACTGCGAACTGCGCCCTAGCTAAAGTACACCCTATCGAATCGTGTCCCTTCTCTCTACGATACGTCGAAGAGCTCTACCGAGCTTCGATCGTCGCTAACTTTCCACAGCCTCCGAGTAGCTTCGACGACGTGTCGAAGCCACCTCGTACCTTCCCTAGCGTTCGTAGCCTTTTCCGAAGGCGTTTCTCGTGTTCACTCGAACCGCGGGACACCTTGCTGCTAACTCCCCTCTCATTAGACTATAATCCGTCTCTCTAGTCCCTTTAGGTCGCACCCAGGTTAGGGGTTAGGGTTTCGTAGGTCGTATCATTTCTGGAGCCCACCGCGAGGGGATCTCAGGCAGGAATTCGCCGCTTTCGGGTTTCCGAAAACATCTCCAGTAGTCACCCGCTCGCAAGCGCGTGAGGCTGCTAGCCGCAGCGCCACCGAGAACCTCGACAGCTCCTCTCGAACACCCTCGACTCCCTCTCCAACAATTCCCGGTGACTTCGACCGCGACGAAGAAGACGAGATAGATCAAGAACTCCAGGACGACTTCGACGAAGAACCAATCCCTTCGACCGCCGAAGAACGCACTTCGTCCCCCAAGCTTCTAGGCCTCACTACTTCCGACTACGACACTTCGACTCCTGAACTTTTCGAACGATCCAGTTCTTCGCCCGAACCCGAGGATCCCATCCCATCTACTTTGAATCTCGTACTTCCGACTCCGTCTTCTGTTCGCGCCCACGCTCAGCCGCCCATCGCAGCCTCTTCGCGAATTTCAGTCATACCTACATCCGACCTGGCACCTCCGCCACCATTAACACCTTTGAACGCAGCTTCGAACTTCAACCCCGCACCGCCCGCTCCTACGATTCCTTCGACTACTACCACGTCCTCTTCGAGCCCAGCTCCTACTACCACTACAAACATGAGTCAGAACACGAACACACCATTGATGCCCCCGCGCGGTCATTCGACGGCACCAAGCTTCGACCCGTCGGAAGTCCGCTCGCTTCGGCGTTACTTCCAGGACCTCGAGGCATTGTTCACCCGGTGTCAGATTACCGACGAAGCAGCCAAGAAACAGTGGGCCGTTCGGTACCCTTCGATCGACGTCGCCGACTTGTGGGAAACCATCGAGTCCTTCATCGACGTAGCCAAGAGCTACAACGACTGGAAAGCCGACGTACGAGCACTCTATCCTGGCGCCGACAATACAAGAAAGTGGTCGCTGGCGGACATAGATCAGCTCATCGGAGAACGCGCTCGTATCGGGATTCACAACGCGGCAGACCTAGGCTGCTATTACCGCGACTTCATGGCCATTACAAAACATCTCATCGCACAGCACCGGCTCTCCCCTATCGAACAAAGTTGCGCATTTCTTCGAGGTTTCCAGCCAGCGTTGCTCACACGGCTCGAGACCTGACTGCATCTCAAGCATCCCGATCACTATGCCGACGACCCATACACCATGGCAGAGATTCATGTGGTGGCCACTTTCATTCTACACGGTACATCGAGCACACCTACGACAGCGGCTAACCAAGCTATCGCTTCGACATTGACCACCTCGACAACGGTGCCCCCCGGGATGATC
>NW_020169849.1:817147-823955 GCF_002117355.1 Postia placenta MAD-698-R-SB12 | reverse complement strand
CTTTCGGGTTTCCGAAAACGTCTCCAGTAGTCACCCGCTCGCAAGCGCGTGAGGCTGCTAGCCGCAGCGCCGCTGAGAACCTCGACAGCTCCTCTCGAACACATTCAACCCCCTCTCCAACAATCCCCGGTGACTTCGACCGCGACGAAGAAGACGAGATAGACCAAGAACTCCAGGACGACTTCGACGAAGAACCAATCCCTTCGACCGCCGAAGAACACACTTCGTCCCCCGAGCTTCTAGGCCTCACTACTTCCGACGACGACTTTTCGACTCCTGATCTTTTCGAACGATCCAGTTCTTCGCCCGAACCCGAGGATCCCATCCCAGCTACTTCGAATCTCGTACTTCCGACTCCGTCGTCTTTTCGCGTCCACGCTCAGCCGCCCATTGCATCCTCTTCACGACTTTCAATCATACCTTCATCCGACCTGGCACCTCCGCCACCATTAGCACCTTTGAACACAGCTTCGAACTCCAACTCCACACCGCCCGCTCCTACGATTCCTTCGACTACTACCACGTCCTCTTCGAGCCCAGCTCCTACTACCACTACAAACATGAGTCAGAACACGAACACACCATTGATGCCCCCGCGCGGTCATTCGACGGCACCAAGCTTCGACCCGTCGGAAGTCCGCTCGCTTCGGCGTTACTTCCAGGACCTCGAGGCATTGTTCACCCGGTGTCAGATTACCGACGAAGCAGCCAAGAAACAGTGGGCCGTTCGGTACCCTTCGATCGACGTCGCCGACTTGTGGGAAACCATCGAGTCCTTCATCGACGTAGCCAAGAGCTACAACGACTGGAAAGCCGACGTACGAGCACTCTATCCTGGCGCCGACAATACAAGAAAGTGGTCGCTGGCGGACATAGATCAGCTCATCGGAGAACGCGCTCGTATCGGGATTCACAACGCGGCAGACCTAGGCTGCTATTACCGCGACTTCATGGCCATTACAAAACATCTCATCGCACAGCACCGGCTCTCCCCTATCGAACAAAGTTGCGCATTTCTTCGAGGTTTCCAGCCAGCGTTGCTCACACGGCTCGAGACCTGACTGCATCTCAAGCATCCCGATCACTATGCCGACGACCCATACACCATGGCAGAGATTCATGTGGTGGCCACTTTCATTCTACACGGTACATCGAGCACACCTACGACAGCGGCTAACCAAGCTATCGCTTCGACATTGACCACCTCGACAACGGTGCCCCCCGGGATGATCAAAACCGAAGACATCTCGATGATCATCGAAAGTCTGTCGAGGACAATCGCGACGCTTATTCAGCCGACGACGCATGCTACACACAACCACGCCCCCGCACCGAGACAACAAGCTGCCGTCCACGTCCACGAGAACAGTGGAGCTGAACAGACATGCCACTACTGCGGCAATCGTGGCTGCAGGGTAGGCACCTGCGAGTTCGTGGAGATCGACATTCGGGACGGCAAGTGCAAACGGAACACCGACGGCAAGATCGTCCTTCCAAACGGAAGCTTCTGCCCCCGCACTATCCCTGGTCTCACAATATGAGATCGAATCTACGAGTGGCATAGAAGAAATCCCGCAGCACCCGCCGCTCCGACGATGCTCTTCGAGATCGACGATCGCTCGACTATGCAAACATTCATGCTCAACACCAGCAGCAGGATCGAGGCGCTCGAGCGAGAACTCCTTTAGCTTCGGAAGCGCAGGGAGGTCTTCGACAGCGTCGAGATTTTACAGCGGAAGAAGCCTATGACGCCAGCCGTCCCGAAGAGCGCGGAAGCCTCGGGATCTGGTACATCGAAAGGAGTGGCGGCACCCTCGAGCACTTCAACAAGCACGGCTCCGCCTCCAACGATACCAGCAGCATCGCCCGCGCCGCCTTTGCCGCCTACGCAATCCACGTCTCAACCTATCACTACATCCGCTCCCCCAGCACCACCAGTACACCCCTTCGCAAACGCTTGCGACGCAACCTACGCCCCACCGAACGTTCGAAACTTTGCAACCCCGCCGAAGCCCTTGAACGACAAGGGCAAGGAACCAGCGTACAAGACCATCGTCCCCGTTATCCAGCCGAAGCTCGCCGAGGAGATCTTCCAGCGTTCGATGAAGTCGCCGTTCGTCACGCTGACCCCAGAAGAGTTGCTGTCAATCGCGCCCGACGTTCGAAACAAGTACCACGATGCCATCACCCCTAAGCGAGTCTCGACGGAACCCGTCGCGACGGCCCACATCGTAGAAATCGGCGCCGACGAGGTCACGGCCGTCAACCAGCTCTCGTGTTCAGGTGCAACGTTGGAACCCGGTGCTACAATTATCCCCGACCCATATGAAACCTATCTGAAGCACATCCCTCACGGCGAGCACCCCGCAGAATTCACCGTCGCACGCGACTCGAATGCGATTCGTTCGATCATCGCGTTGGTCGACAACAAGGAGCAAATCGAATGCATCGTCGACCCCGGTTCACAGATCGTCGCCATGTCGGAAGAGGTCTGTCTCGGCCTCAACCTCCTCTTCGATCCTACTATCCAGCTGAACATGCAATCGGCGAACGGCGAGGTGGACTGATCGTTGGGACTCATTCGAAACGTTCCCTTCCGCATCGGTGAGATCGTATTGTATCCCCAGGCTCACGTCATTCGAAACGCAGCATACAACATTCTCCTCGGCCGACCCTTCGATGTGCTTACGCAGAGCGTCGTCAAGAACTTCGCCGACGAGAATCAGACCATTACGATCCTCTGTCCGAACACCGGCGAAACTGTCATGATTCCGACGTACGCGCGAGGAAGATCGCGAAGCAGGCAGCATCCTCTCGGGTGTCGCAAATCGCATTTTCTCGCTTCGAGGAATTGATTCCCCATGATCAAGGAGAAGCCGCGCTAGTCATCGACTACGATGGGGTAACACCGAGTATTTCCTTCGTCTCTCCAATTGATTCCTCGACTCCGAACGCTGTTTCATCACTGTACCTCTCCACTTGCACCTCCGTTTCTTCATATTTGCAGTCTCTTTACACCTCGGACAATACAGCTTCTAATGCCGCCCCGTCGAACGCTTCGACGTGGGCTTCGACTCTTCTATTCTCAGCTCCATTCGCTTCGACTCGCCCAGCTCCCCCTCCGACGAAGTCCATCTCGCAGCTTTCCAACTCAATTCTTCCCTTTCCTTCGACGACATCGACTTCTACCCCTTCAACGCACAAGATCCTCGCCGCGACAAAGAAGAAATACAAGCCTGTCGCTCTCAAAACCCGACCCGTCCTTGGTGCCGTCCCCGAACAATTTCGAATACTTCGAGACATCAAGGGCGACCCTCTATCCATCATGCCTAAGCTTTCGACCGACCCTCCGCCGTTCAAACCTACTGGTCGGTACACCCTCGAACGCTTCGAAGCAACCGATAAGCTTCACGACGGCGACTTCCTACTTCCCGAAGAACGTCGAGTCCTCCACCACTTCATGTGTCTGCACAATGAAGCCTTCGCATGGACCGACGACGAGCGAGGATGCTTCAAGCCCGAGTACTTCCCCCCCATCGATTTTCCCGTTGTTCCTCACACGCCCTGGGTGCAGAAGAATATTCCCATTCCACCCGGGATCTACAACGAAGTCTGCGCGGTGATCAAGCAAAAGATCGCCGCTGGAGTCTATGAGCCATCGAACTTGTCGTATCGATCGCGGTGGTTCTGTGTCGTCAAGAAGGACGGTAAATCGCTTTGACTCGTCCATTCCCTCGAGCCCCTCAATGCAGTCACGATCCAACATTCCGGTGTACTGCCGACGCCCGAATATCTTGCAGAACAATTCGGAGGAAGACCATGCGGCGGCATGCTCGACCTCTACGTCGGCTATGATGAACGACTCATCGCCGAGTCTTCGAGAGATCTAACGACGTTCCAGACACCCTACGGAGCCATGCGCTTGGTAACACTCCCGATGGGTTGGACGAACTCAGTCCCGATCTTCCACGACGACGTCACCTATATCCTCCAGCCCGAGATTCCGCACATTACGGTGCCCTACGTCGACGATGTTCCCGTCAAAGGTCCCGAATCAGACTACGATGACGAGCGGCTCCCTTCGAACCCCGGCATTCGACGCTTCGTATGGGAGCATTTCGAGAACATGAACCGCGTGGTCACTCGAATGCGCTACGCCGGAGGTACCTTCTCTGGAGTCAAAAGCGTCCTCATTGCTCGAGAAATCATGGTGGTAGGACATCGCTGCACTCCTCAAGGACGCCTCCCTGACGACTCTCGCGTCACAGCAATACGCAACTGGGGTCCCTGCGCTACTCTATCCGACGTTCGAGCCTTCCTCGGGACCATCGGCGTCGTTCGAATCTTCATCCGCAATTTCGCTCACCGCGCCGACGCGCTCGTACGCCTCACGAGGAAGGACGTCGAGTTCGAGTTTGGTCCAGAGCAAATCGCGGCGCAGGAAGACCTCAAGGACGCACTACTCTCATCCCCCACCCTCCGAGCCATTAATTATGATTCCCCCTCTCCCGTCATTCTCGCAGTCGACACGTCGTTCATCGCCGTTGGATATCACCTCTGCCAGTGCAACGAGGCCAACACGCGAGTCCGTTACTACAGTAGGTTCGGCTCGATCACGCTCAACGATCGCGAACGAAGGTTTTCGCAGCCGAAGCTCGAGATCTACGGCCTGTTTCGCGCACTACGATCCCTTCGACTCTACCTGATCGGCGTTCGGAACCTCATCGTCGAAGTCGATGCTCGGTACATCAAGGGTATGCTGAAGAATCCAGACATCGCCCCAAGCGCGAGTATTAACCGGTGGATCGTCTCGATTCTCACATTCCATTTCACCCTAGTCCACGTCCCCGGTACAATGCACGGCCCCGACGGTCTCTCTCGACGCCCAGCTCAGCCCGGTGATGTCATCGAGGACGAGGTTGACGAAGAGTTCGACGATTGGATCGACCAGATGCACTCTTTCGTTCACCAGATTCAGACCCTCCCGTCCGTCCCTTTGCTCGCCGTCTTCACCAGTGACAGAGCCGAGGACAGCTCAGATTTCAATAGGGAGGAGGATAGCTACGAGCTAGTGCCTCGATCGGAGCAAGCACAACTCGCAGATGCAAAGCTCGACGACGTGCTCGAATTTCATCGAACGTTAGCAAAGCCCGATGGCATCTCCGAAAGCGTTTACAAAGGATTCATCAAGTACTGCATGCAATTATTCCTCGACAACGACACCCTCTGGCGCAAGGAGAGACACGGAGCACACAAGCTAGTCGTCAAGCCCGGCGATCGCCTTCAAATACTTCGAGAATGCCACGACCACACCGCGCATCAAGGAATCTATGCAACCCGAGCCTTCGTCAATGAGCGATTCTGGTGGCCGTTCCACTACACCGACATTGCTTCGTTCATTCGATCGTGCCATATCTGCCAGTCTCGACAAGTGCGTCAAATCCTCATTCCTCCGACCGTCGCAGTACCAGCCCCCATCTTCGCGAAAATTCACATCAACACAATGCACATGCCAGCCTCGGGCGGATACAAGTACTTGGTCCAAGGTAGATGCTCGCTCACGACTTACCCCGAGTTTCGAATGCTTCGAAAAGAGACAGCGAAGGCCCTCGCCAACTGGATCTTCGAAGACATCCTCTGTCGATGGGGCACGCTCAGTGAGATCGTCACCGACAACGGTACGGCGTTCATCAAGGCGGCCGATTACCTTTCGAAGAAGTACCACATCAACCATATTCGAATCAGTGGGTACAATTTGAGGGCGAACGGTCTCGTTGAACGTCCGCACTTCAGCACGCAACAAGCCTTGTTTAAGACAGCCGACGGAGATGAGAAGAAATGGTCCCAAGCTGCGTACTTTGTATTTTGGTCCGAGCGCATCACGACTCGACGACGCATGGGCTGCTCACCCTATTTCGCTGTTACGGGCACCCATCCGCTCATTCCTCTCAACATTGTCGAAGCTACGTACCTGCAACCACCACTGACTTCGGTCCTTTTGACGACCGATCTCATCGCCCGTAGGGCCATTGCGCTTCAGACACGCGTTGATACGACCTACGAAACCCTAACCCCTAACCTGGGTGCGACCTAAAGGGACTAGAGAGACAGATTATAGTCTAATGAGAGGGGAGTTAGCAGCAAGGTGTCCCGCGGTTCGAGTGAACACGAGAAACGCCTTCGGAAAAAGGCTACGAACAATGGGGAAGCTACGAGGTGGCTTCGACACATCGTCAAAGCTACTCGGAGGCTGTGTATGGTTAGTGGAGACGATCGAAGCTCGGGAGAGCTCTTCGACGTATCGTAGAAGGAAGGGACACGACTCGAAGGGGGGGACTTAGCTAGGACGCAGTTCGCAGTTTCTTCGACAACCGTCGAAGTCGAAGGGTTCGTCGAGACGGTATCGACGAGTACACGCAGTGGACGAGGTTTCGAGGTTACGCAGCGAGAGACGAAGTGACACAGTTTAAAGGCTTAGACACGGGGCGAACTCGACTTATGAGCTCTGAACTCGAGGGGGGAACCGGATCTTGTGTTTTTGGGGAGAAGTATGACAGATTTTATACTACACAGGACGCTATGACTATTCGAGAGTGGCACACTGGTACAAGGGGCTTTGCATTGTTCCTCAAGAAGCTGCCTCACTGAGGGGCACATACCAAGTCCATCGGTAGAGTGACGTCATGCCAAACGCAGAGATGAAGAGAAACATGCAAGACACTTCGGACTGGTGTCCATCGTTGAAGGCATGTCGCGAGGTTTGATACCTAATCGGGAAAGACCGGCTACGTCGGTGTGGCGTTGGAGC
>NW_020169849.1:810862-814213 GCF_002117355.1 Postia placenta MAD-698-R-SB12 | reverse complement strand
CTCCAAGCCACACCGACGTAGCCGGTCTTTCCCGATTAGGTATCAAACCTCGCGACATGCCTTCAACGATGGACACCAGTCCGAAGTGTCTTGCATGTTTCTCTTCATCTCTGCGTTTGGCATGACGTCACTCTACCGATGGACTTGGTATGTGCCCCTCAGTGAGGCAGCTTCTTGAGGAACAATGCAAAGCCCCTTGTACCAGTGTGCCACTCTCGAATAGTCATAGCGTCCTGTGTAGTATAAAATCTGTCATACTTCTCCCCAAAAACACAAGATCCGGTTCCCCCCTCGAGTTCAGAGCTCATAAGTCGAGTTCGCCCCGTGTCTAAGCCTTTAAACTGTGTCACTTCGTCTCTCGCTGCGTAACCTCGAAACCTCGTCCACTGCGTGTACTCGTCGATACCGTCTCGACGAACCCTTCGACTTCGACGGTTGTCGAAGAAACTGCGAACTGCGTCCTAGCTAAGTCCCCCCCTTCGAGTCGTGTCCCTTCCTTCTACGATACGTCGAAGAGCTCTCCCGAGCTTTGATCGTCTCCGCTAACCACCCACAGCCTCCGAGTAGCTTCGACGACGTGTCGAAGCCATCTTGTACCTTCCCTAGCGTTCGTAGCCTTTTCCGAAGGCGTTTCTCGTGTTCACTCGAACCGCGGGACACCTTGCTGCTAACTCCCCTCTCTTTAGACTATAATCCGTCTCTCTAGTCCCTTTAGGTCGCACCCAGGTTAGGGGTTAGGGTTTCGTAGGTCGTATCAGCGGACCGAGTAGAATCCGTGGACTCGGACTCCAAGACTCCTTCTTCACCCTCACCCTCCTCAGGCTCAGGCTCTGGCACAGGGTCTGGAGGGAGATCTCCTCGCGCTTGACCTGGATCGACGACAGTTTGAGGGAGGCGGGAGCTAGGGGAGACAGGGCGAGAGTGCCGCGAGGCCGATCGAGATGCGAGGGTGCTTCGGGGTCCGAGCGGATGTTGCGCTCGTCGGATCGCCTTGTAACGAGGGTAATCTTCCTCGATCGATTGGGGTGTCCGATTTGGGCACGGCTGCTGCTCGCAATGGTAGAGGATAGTCTCAGGGCCGTCTGGGATGTAGACGTCGATGAGATCCTGAGAGTTGAATGCGTGGATCTGGCCTTGGCAGGCAGCCACATTGGATGGGGGGAGGAAGGGGAGGTGCGCATACTACGAAAGGCCGTGCTATACTAGCTTACACCTACAGCGCCCGAGATGACACTGAGATTCGCAGTTCACGTAGGGCCCAATACTGCTTTTGACTATTATGCAGCAGGAACCAAGGCTACGCATCCGTGAGGACAAGTACCGCTCACTGAAGCGCAGGTACTGAAGAGTTCGTCTCTCTAGTGTTGGCGATGTATAGTAGGCTATCTACGTATCGTAGGGTACAGTAGGGGTGCGCACCACCCAACCTATGGGAAAGGAAAGTGAGTGTGTGGGGTTCCGAGGAACGCCGGCAGCTTTGTGGAGTTTTGACGTAATGTTGCGACTTGAGGTCTAGCGACAGGGGAAAACCTAAAAGGAGCTGGGGGCGTTTGACTGATTCTCACCGAAGCGATGGTGAGCGACGCTCAAACCTAAGGCTAAGGACAAGAAATGTATTAGTTAGTAAAGGGTAAGTAAGGATACATGGGAGCTTACTGACCTAGGGACAAGAGGTCGAAACTGAGGTCCCTAGGGCAGCAGAGGCCGGCTTATATACATGGGGAGATAAGGGCAGGCTGTGCGCGTTGGTCCGTGTGCAGCTGGTCCGTGCACAGCATGCCGACGCGGCCCCGGGGGCCGGTGAGTCAGAGCGGCTGTGTCAGCGGAGCCCGAGCTGTGCCGTGCACTGCCGTCCTATCTAATCTGATCATACAGTAGATAGCAACGCGTCCATATCAGGCATGTAGTACAGAGGTCGCGGGTTCGAGCCTGCAAAAAGGAAAAAATTAAAAAATGGCTAGACGCCGTACCAACTCGTGACATTACCCCCCCCCTCAATGGTGCATGACCTCATGCGAGATGCCTTTGCCCATCTCCCACCCGGAGCGGCAGCGTGCTTCAGTCAGCGGCAAAGGCATTGGCTGAAAGTTGAGACCACCAAAGACTGCGGCATTGAGGCGACGAGGGGCATTCGGATTCTTTCTGTCACGAGTTGACACGGCGTCTAGCCATTTTTTAATTTTTTCCTTTTCGCGGGCTCGGACCCGCGACCTCTGTACTACATGCCCGATATGGACGCGTCGCTATCTACTGTATGATCAGATTAGATAGGACGGCAGTGCACGGCACAGCTCGGGCTCCGCTGACACAGCCGCTCTGACTCACCGGCCCCCGGGGCCACGTCAGCATGCTGTGCATGGACCAGCTGCGCACGGACCAACGCGCACAGCCTGCCCTAATCTCCCCATGTATATAAACCGGCCTCTGCTGCCCTAGGGACCTCAGTTTCGACCTCTTGTCCCTAGGTCAGTAAGCCCCTGTACTTACTTACTTATTCAATACTAATTTACTTGTCCCTAGCCTTAGGTTTGAGCGCTGCTCACCATCGCTTCGGTGAAATTTAGTCGGACGCCCCCAGCTTTCAGATCTTCCCCTGTCGCTTGACCTCAAGTCGTGACACTTCCGGTGGAAGTCAGCTATGAGGGCCGGCGCATTGGCAACGTTGCGCGCCGGTTCCCATGACGTGTGCGAGTCGTCATAACCCTTCCACTTGACGAGGTACTGCAGCTGACGCCGGAAGATCTGCGAATCCTTGATCCGCTCAACCTCGTACTCCTCGTCGCCCTCAACCTCAATTGCAGGCGGCTCCTCCGGCTCCTGGCCCGGAATATCGCTACGCGTGTACTTGCTGAGCAAGGAGACATGGAATACCGGATGCACCGGCACCGACTTCGGCAGGACTAATTCATAATCCAAGTCTCCAAGCTTTCGCTGCACGGCATATGGTCCGAGGCGCTTGGGACTGAGCTTCTTGCTCGGCTGTTTCAGCTTAAGGTTCCGAGCGTCAAGCCAGACCTTGTCCCCCGGCATGAAGACCGGTGCCTCCTGCACGTGCTTGTCGTAGTACACCTTCATGCGCTCGGCTGACAGCTTGAGTGCAGAGCGCGTATCATCGCGAATCTCCTTCAGAATCTTAAGCCGGTCGGCGGCAGCGGGCATCGTGGACATCAGATTGATCCGCACTTGGATCTCAGGATGGTACCCCTGATGCAGGAAGAAAGGGGAGTGCCTGGTCGTGGAATGAACTCGGTTGTTCAATGCGAACTCCGCGAGCGGCAACTGCTTCGCCCAATCATCCTGCCTGTGGCTTGTGAAAGCACGCAGGTACTGCTCGATCTCCTGATTCCAACG
>NW_020169849.1:793861-799048 GCF_002117355.1 Postia placenta MAD-698-R-SB12 | reverse complement strand
TCGTATGCCACTCTCGAATAGTCGTAGCGTCCTGTGTAGTATAAAACCTGTCGTACTTCTCTCTAAAAATACAAGATCCGTTCCCCCCCCTCGAGTTCAGAGCTCATAAGTCGAGTTCACCCCGCGTAAAAGCTTCCACTGCGTCACTTCGTCCCTCGCTGCGTAACTTCGAAACCTCGTCCACTGCGTTTACTCGTCGATACCGTCTCGACGAACCCTTCGACTTCGACTATTGTCGAAGAAACCGCGAACCGCGCCCTAGCTAAGTACACCCCATCGAATCGTGTCCCTTCTCTCTACGATACATCGAAGAGCTCTGCCGAGCTTCGATCGTCGCTGACTTTCCACAGCTTCCGAGTAGCTTCGACGACGTGTCGAAGCCACCTCGAACCTACCCGTTTGTTCGTAACCTTTCCCAAGGGCGTTTCTCGTGTTCACTCGAACCGCGGGACACCTTGCTGCTAACTCCCCTCTCATTAGACTATAAGCTGTCTCTCTAGTCCCTTTAGGTCGCACCCAGGTTAGGGGTTAGGGTTTCGTAGGTCGTATCAGCGCGTCTCCCGATTAGGATCGTACAGTGCCAAGACTGGAGTCGTCGCAAAGAGCCGCTTGAGCTCATCGAAGGCATGCTGCTCTTCTTCGCCCCAATGCCATGGGTCATTCTCTGTGAGCCGGTCGAGTGGTCGCAAGATCTTAGCGAAGTCCTTAATAAAACGGCAGTAGAAGTTGGCAAACCCCCGGAACTTCTGAACATCCTTTTTGTTCCGGGGTACTGGCCACTCATTAATTCCTTTCAGCTTTGCCGGATCCATTACCACCTCATCGCCACCGAACACATAGCCAACGTAATCGACCTTGGGAGCGTCCCATTCACATTTCTCAGGCTTTAGGAATAGATCATTCTCCTGAAGGCATTGCAGAACCTCGCGTGTAACCTTCTCATGCTCCGCCTTGTTGGTAGAGAAGATCAGAATGTCATCCAGGTACACGAGGATCTTTCCGCCGACAATGAAATCGTGGAAGATCTCGTTCATCATCGCCTGGAAGGTTGCAGGGGAATTTGTGAGGCAGAAGAACATCACCAGGGGTTCATATAGCCCTCGGTTAGTCACAAAGGCAGCCTTCCACTCGTCACCGGCTTTGATCCGGACGTTGTTGTACCCCCACCTGACATCGAACTTGGTGAAGAGCGTGGCGCCACGGAGCTTATCCACCACCTCAGCGATCAGCGGCAGCGGGTAGCGGTTTTTTACGGTTATTGCATTGAGTTGACAATAGTCCTGTACGGGTTGAAGAGTCCCTTCCTTCTTTTTGATGAAGAAGAAGGGGGAGGAAATGGGCGACTTCGATTCCCGTATGTATCCTTTCGCTAGCTGCTTCTTGAGGAACTTGTCAAGCTCCTCCTGCTCATTGTTCAACAAGGGGTATACCTTCGAATGGAACGTTGAGTAGCCAGGCATGAGTTCAATCGCATGATCGTATGGCTTCCTTTCAGGTAGCCGTTCTGATGCTTCCTTTGTGAAGACCTTCAGAAACTCGTGGTACTGTTTAGGTACCGACTCCTCGGCGATCTTAACAACCTTCTTTTTGATCTCCTCCTCAGCAAACAGCTGGGAGTACATATGCCCAGCTGCGACGAACAGCTGAGGGACGCCAGGAAGCGTAATACCTTGCTCCCAGGCCTCGATCAAGTCGGCTTCATTCCACTCGACTTCTACCAGATCTTCTTCGGGTTCGAAGTCCGGCAGCACCTTACTCTGGCAGGCGCCTATAACCGACCGTCTGGACTTCGGTGAACGCCTCTGCGCTGTGGGCCTGACCCCTGTATCACGCGCAGTCACTGCTTGCTCCATTCAGCCAGTCCTTCTGGCACTGCACGTTTCAGGGCATCGTGACAACTTGAGGGAACCTTCTTCCCAATTAATTTCGGGGTTGTACTTGCGTAGCCAGTCCAATCCAATGATTACGTCTTCTGGACCGATGTCCGTGACTGTGAACACCGTCTTCTCGACGTGTTCTCCTATCTGCATCTGTAGCACGGCTACTTCCGAGATGCTTCCGTCTTTGTTCAGGGTGCCGTCGATATTATAGAGCGGAATGGGCTCTTTCAGCTTCCATGTCTGCACCTTATTTTCTATGATGAATCACTTGTTGATAAACTTCGTAGTGGCCCCGCTGTCAACCATAGCGATTATGTCCTTGTGCCATCTTTTTCCTTGAAGTTGAACTGGAATGTGAAAATATTGGGACCCCTGGTCCAACTCGTACACCATTGCAGAAGACAATACATTATACTTGTTACAGGATATACCCGGCCCGACGCGTGCGGCATGAAGCGTGGACCGTATCAAAAACCCTCCTCCTTCATTGCCCGATAGTGCTCGAGCTCCTCGCGCATTGACTTCACCTGAGCCATTAAGTCCGCCAGCTCGGTATTCGCTGAAGCGGCACTTATGTTTGCCGAGGGTGACATTGTGATGGGGGCGCTTGTCGCGGCCTGGGTGGAACCCGAGGCAACCGTAGCCCGCGTGTCAGCGCGTTTTGTGTAAGGTTTGTCCTTACAGTCGGGGCACTCGAAACGTCAGTACCCTTGCTTCCCGCAGCCATAACAACTGCCGGGGAAGTTTCCTTTTCCGACGGCCGCATTGATGCTGGCCGAAGCTCCGTGCGATTGGGGTGCACCACCACATGCCCCACCGCGTCCTCGACCTCGAGCCGAGAAGAAGTTGTTCAACTTGGGCCGTTGGGCCCGGCTGATGTCGAGGATTTGTTCGACCTTGTTGGCACGTTTGTCGGCATCTTGCCACGTGATGAACACTTCGAGCTCGACCTTGCGGTAGACGCGGGAGGGGATGCCGCCAAGGTACTTGTCGCGGAGCTCTAGGTCGCCATACCCGGAGCGGTCCACCGGACCCTTGAATAACGCGGAGAATTCCGCAGCGGTGCACTTCTCGCGCAGGGACTTGTCGGCGCAGAGTTTGGTGAGCTCTACCTGTGCTGCAGCGGTATCATCGAGATTACCGAAGCAGGCTTTGAATGCCGTGAGGAAGGCCGCTTCATTGGCAAACGGGGTCGTGGCTCCTTGGACTTGGATCTGTACGGCCGCTAGCTGGGCAAAGATTGGAGTGGCCCAGGCTTGAGCATCGCCATCGAGGAGACTGAGGGCGACCTGAACTTTTAACTCGATGGTGGAGAGGGCCGTGTTGATTGTCCAGTAGATTAGCAACTGCGATATAAAGCAGTTGCACTCAACCACTGACTTCCCATCATAGCGGAGTGGGAGGAGGAGTTTCAACGTCTCTTTATTGGGGGCGGTGGGAGAAGACATTATTGGCGGGGGGGGATGGAGAATGGCTTGGGGACGGAGACGCTGATTGTGTCCTTCCGCTGGTCGGACTTTGGGGGGAACGAGTGCGCGAGCCGCCTCGCAGCGGCGATGACAGTGGAGGCGCTGGAGGAAGCCCGGAGGCGGGGTTACGTACGACAGGGACTGAAGTCGTGGGGGTGACCGCTGATGACGGGCCGGCCCAAGAATGCGGCGGAGTGTCGCGGGGCTCGGTCTTGGAAGGTCCTTCCAACCGCGGCCCCAGGGAGGGCTGGGGGATCGCTTGAGGGGTGGCTGTAGGCTGTGCGATTGCCTCAACTCTTCTAGGGAGATCGGGATCTCCTCTTGCTTGACCTATACTGGCGATGTCATGAGTTGGCACAGCGTCTAGCCGTTTTTAATTTTTTCTTTTCGCAGGCTCGAACCCGCGATCTCTGCACCACATGCCGGATATGGATGCACCACTATCTACTGTACAATTAGATTAGATGGGCGGCAGTGCGCGGCACAGCTTGGGCTCCGCTGACACAGCCGCTCTGACTCACCGGCCCCCGGGGCTGCATCAGCATGCTGCGCACGGACCAGCTGTGCACGGACCAGTACGCACAGCCTCCCCTAAACTTCCCCTGTATATAAGCCGGCCTCTGCTGCCCTAGGGACCTCAGTTTTGACCTCTTGTCCCTAGGTCAGTAAGCCTCTCATGTATTCCTTTTCTTACCTAACTAATACATTTCTTGTCCCTAGCCTTAGGTTTGAGCATCGCTCACCATCGCTTCGGTGAGAATCAGTCGGACGCCCCCAGCTCTTAGGTCTTCCTCAGTCGCTTGACCTCAAGTCGCAACATTAGGTCGAAACTCTCACACCTGCCGGCATTCCTCGGAACTCCCAAACTCACATTCATTTCCCACAGGTCGGGTGGTGCGCACCCCTACTATACTTAGATAGCCTACGATACATCGCCACCACTTGAGAAACGAACTCTTCAGTACCTGCACTTTAGTGGGCAGTACTTGTCCTCATGGATGCATAGCCTTGGTTCCTGCTGCATAATAGTCAAAAGCAGTATTGGGCCCTACGTGAACTGCGAATCTCAGTATCATCTCGGGTGCCGTAGATGTAAGCTAGTCTACAATGGCCTTTCGTAGTACGCGCACCTCCCCTTCCTCCCTCCATCCATCGTGGCTGAAGAAGCCTTTGATTGCGCGGGACTTGAGCACGCCTTCGACGCAGAAGATCTGTCACAGTTTCCCTAATTTTACCTAATTTTTCCGCTATTTCTGCGGACATATCAAAGGGTATAGGGACTTATCCATACTTATCTGTCCGCATATGGGTACAACTGCATATCTAAGGGGTTATCCGCTTAAATAAGCGACACATGATCTTGTTCTGGACACATCAGGCTGGACTTTGATGCTGGACCTTTTCTAGATAGAAACCAGGCTCCTTCTGGACCATGACATCATTCTGACATCATAGGTAGGAGCTAGGCTCAGGCACTAGGCCATAGGCCGGTCAATTCTGGACCCTAGGCCCAGGGCAGGGCAGGGCCAGACTATGACATCATATATGACATCATAGAGCACATGATACTTAGTAATCCTTACCCAGCTAGGTACCAGGGGTCCATTACTGGTCCCTGGGGGGTTTTCCCTCATGTATATAAGGCAGCATCCTGGGGCACCCTGTCCCCCAGTTCTATTCACTTCGTTGTTGCGCTTAACAGCATTACCTCCCCCACACTTAAGTGCTTATCTCCCCCCCTTACCATCAAGCTATAAGGTGGGTTTATAGGTTTTGTGATAGTTGAATAGAACTGCTTTAAGGTGCACTGGGCCCTGGCAAGGGTCCCTTGCTACCTG
>NW_020169849.1:787532-793192 GCF_002117355.1 Postia placenta MAD-698-R-SB12 | reverse complement strand
TCCCCCACACTTAAGTGCTTATCTCCCCCCCTTACCATCAAGCTATAAGGTGGGTTTATAGGTTTTGTGATAGTTGAATAGAACTGCTTTAAGGTGCACTGGGCCCTGGCAAGGGTCCCTTGCTACCTGCTTTGTTACAGGGCCTATTGGTCGTTGCTATGCCCCTATGCTGCAAAGCGTAAGGTGGCCTTTCATGTGGGTTCTGGGGGTTATGGTTTGTCAACTAAAAAGTGGCAATACCTTTTTGCGAAGCACCTACCTTTATTGGTCAGGGTTGAACAATTGGTGTCAACATGCTGAGCTTTTCGCCGGTCCCTAGGCGTAAGGGGAGGTTGCTGCCTTATGGGCAACATGCTGGAATGTGGTTTACCATTCTATGAGGCCTTAGGGCTTACGACGGATAACCAGCATGCGCAGCCTTAGGGAGAGTGTAAGATTCTCCCAAAACCACTTGCAGCGGGTGTGGAAACCCGACTGAGATCTGTATTCCCCCCTCCCTACCTGCTGAGAGAGAGCAGGAGGACGCCGACACAAAGCACGACCAATGGACCCTGTAGTATAGCACATACCCTTTTCTTCGCTTTGAAAAGAGCCAGCTGAAAAGCTGTTATCTAATCCCCTCTGCCGTAGCCATGCCGAAAGCCAAACCTTTCATTGTCACTGCCAAGCATGAGCCGACAGGCCTGCTTGAGCGCATTGCCATCCACAACACGCACAAGTTTGACAATGTTGGCAAACCTCGCCGAATTGTACGCCCCACCATCAAACCACTCATCCGCCGCCCCTTCAACCCTGAATGCGCTGAAAAAGTGAAACACGACATGGAGGAGCTTGCACTTCGTGCGCATCTCTTCAAGAAGCAACAGTTGCTCGATCATATCTCCGACCCTGCTCCCCCCCTCATCGATCACATTGATATGCAGGCGGGACCCTCCTACAAATACGAACCACCCAAGCCGCTCCCCGACATTCACTTCCAGCGCACGAAGATTCTGTTGTGCACATCCGAGTACAACGAGATGTTTGCCGCCACAGCCGACAGGCTGGAACCGGTGTTCGCTCAAATGGAAAAGAAAGAAGGGAGCTTGGAGCCGGAAGTTGTGGCGAAAGTCAGGAGGATGGGCGATGGGTTTGACGAGTTGTATCATGGGCTGGAGAAGAAGGCGCGCCGGCTTACCAACAGGCACTGGAGAGTTATCAAGCGCGACCTGAAAAGGATCGGGCATGTCTCCTTCGAAGACTTAAGCAGTCGCCTACCGGAGATTTGTAATGAGTTGGCTAGCCTAAACATCACCTTCAAGTACGAAGTGTAGATAGTGGAATAAAGATTGGCAATCTTTTCTGGCATAATTGGCTTATATGGCATGAAGAGGAGATCTCCTTCACTTCACTTTTTTCTTTCAATCATAAGTGAATATGGGCTAATCACTACAATAAGAAATGGCCCCATACATCCCCTTCGTTCCGACCGAAGCATTCGCTATCGCCACAGAAGAAGAGTGGCACAATGCAATCTTCCAGAATGTGAACGTCTCTGATGAACAAGCAGCTCTGCTGCAAACGGTTACTGCGAATGCCGCAGAATCGACCACTGGACGAGTCAGAGACTGGATTGGTCGCCTGACCTTAGAAATAAGCAGGCACTACGACGGATACCTTCAGAGCCTCCTTCGAGAGGTTGAATCCCTGCACATCATGGTCCAGAATCAGCAGGCGCTAGTCGATTCCTACAAGCAACAAGTCGATGCGCTACCTGCGTCAATGGGTAGTGGTCATTCCCGTCAACCTAAGATTGGGGAACCTCCAGCCTTCAAGGGCAGTGAGGATAAGACCAAGCTTGAGGAATGGCTGGACCTGATCGTACTGTGGTGTGAGCATGAGGGAGTGGCCACTGACAAACAGCGAATTGTAACGGCCCTCTCAAAGCTGCAAGGACCAGCTCATCAGTACATGAAGAGCTACTACGTGAAAATGCGGGAAGGAAAGGATCTGGGCACCTGGAAGGCATTTGTGGCGGAACTAGCCCAGATATACGGGCAACGCGACGACAAGGAGGGTGCAAAGAAGGAGATCACGGCGCTGTTCATCAATAAGGATCTGGCCTTGAAGGACTTTGTGAAGTACGCTGAGAGGTTCCGCACCCTCGGACGTCTCACGTAGTATGACGATAGTCTTCTCATCGACAAACTCCGGGAGGTTATACCTCATGACATGTGGTTGGTGTTGGCCGGGAAGGATGAGTCCACCTTGCCAAAGGATTGGACGTTGTTCCTCGACATCTTGCTCAACATCAACAAGATTGTCAACCCGGAGAAGGCACGAGGCTCAGTATTCAAGAACAGTGGCTCAGATAATGGCGGCGCTGTTCCCATGGACATGGATTTGGCTGAAAAGTCGAAATCGAAGGGTAAAGGCAAAGGCAAGGCAAAGGACGCTGAGGCTGCCTCGACAGAGGCAAAGAAGTATTGCGTCATCTGCAAGTCGAAGACTCATAACACAGATGATTGCTACAAGTTGGCCAAAAATGCGGACAAGCGGCCGAATACCCAAGGGGATGGCGCTAAGAAGGCACAAGGAGGAAGTGGTAACCCCGCAGTCAAGAAGGCTAAGAAAACGCGGGTTATTCAAGTCGAGCTTACGGATAGCGAGGACAACATGCCCCCGTCCACGAAAGCCGTGAGCGCCAACACTGCGAGAATCGAGGAGATTGCGAACGTCGAGGAATCAACTCTGGCTGGGAAGGATGAACCCCAGCTGTCTGCAAAGACAGAACCCACTGCAGCTACCTCGGATCTTTGGAAGAAGTACATGTGACTACCTGCGAGCATGTACTTAAGGAATCGGAACCCACCGTTGGAATCAATGTAGATAGTGTACACAGCAGTCTTGTAAATATCTCTCGCAACAAGAATTCATTCACTCTGCCTGTGACACTGTGGGTATACAGAAAGAAAGTGCAGGTCGAAGCTTTGGTAGACTCAGGGGCCACAACATCGTTCATCAATCGGTCAGTTGTTGAAAGTAACAGTCTGGTGACGCATAAGCTGGCAACCCCGTACAACGTTTATAACGCAGATGGGACCTCCAATAAAAGCGGTGAAATAAATAAGTCCATTAGAGCCTACGTCGAAATAGGATCACATAAGTCAACACACCCACTGCTAGTCGCAGATTTGGGGAGTAAGGACATGATCCTTGGCATGACCTATCTTAGAAAACACAATCCCGAGATCGACTGGGCCAAAGGGGAGTGGAGGTACACCAGGTGCCCTGAAAGCTGTGCCCCCAAAGCTCGTAAAACTAATCGTGTGACTGATGAAGAAACCGACGAGCTTCAGTTACCAAGGGAGGAACCCTTAGTCACTCCGCTGCACGCCTTAGGAGAGGAGTGTACTGAAAATCCATACATCAACTGGATCTCGACAGATGATCCAGATGACCTACAAATGGCAGAATTTGTCGCAAGCATTCTGAACAAGGATGTTGAGGAGGAGGATGCGGACACCACTAAGTGGAAGTCTCTCATCCCTGAATATCTACACGAGTTCGGGGACGTATTCTCACAAAAGAAATCGGAGCGGATGCCGGAGCGCAAACCATACGACCATGGTATTGACTTCGAGGAAGGAGCTGCCCTACCTCGACCGGCCAAACTATACCCGATGTCTCTGAAAGAGAGGAATTCTCTCGACGAGTGGATTGACGACGAACTCTGAAAGGGGTATATTCGAAAGTCCAAAAGCCCGCTAGCCTCTCCTGTTTTCTTTGTCAAGAAACATAATGGAGGGCTGCGTTTAGTTGTGGATTACCGGAAGATCAATGACGTAACTGTGAAGAACCGTTACCCAATACCCCGCATAGCAGACTTGATTGATACACTCAGTCAAGCATCGATATTCACTAAGATTGATCTGCGATGAGGATACAATAATGTTCGCATCCGGAAGGGTGACGAATGGAAAACGGCTTTTATCACACATCGAGGGCTATATGAAGCCACAGTCATGTACTTCGGATTCTGCAACGCACCAGGAACTTTCCAAGTGATGATGAATGACGTACTCGGTGATTTCATACGAGGAGGAAAAGTCATAGTTTACCTTGATGACATTCTCATCTGTTCGAATGATCTCAAGGAACATTGTAAGCTTACAAAGGAAGTCCTGAAGCGGCTGAGGGAGAACGATCTATTTGTCAAACCGGAAAAATGCTCCTTTGAAAAAAGCAGCATTGAGTACCTCGGCATGATTATCTCCAAAGGACATATCGAGATGGACCCAAAGAAACTTTCAGGAGTAGCCGAGTGGCCACGGCCTACTAAGGTCAAACAAGTCCAAGCTTTCTTAGGCTTTGCGAACTTCTATCGAAGATTTATCAAGGACTTTGCCAAGTACGCCAAACCGCTCACTACGTTGACCAAGAAGGATCAACCATGGGTGTGGGATGTGGCGCAGGAAGAGGCATTTAATGGTCTGAAAGAGACTTTTACCTCAGCACCCATCCTTCGAATCCCGGATGCAACATCCCCATTTAGACTTGAGACTGACGCCAGCGACTTCGCAACCGGCGCAATTCTCTCTCAATTGGACCCAACTGACAAGTTGTGGCACCCAGTTGCCTTTTACTCGAAGTCACTTGATGTTCATCAGCGGAACTACGAGATATATGACAAAGAGATGCTTGCTATCATTTGAGCACTCGAGGAGTATAGGCATTATTTGGAGGGACATTCGGATAAATTCGAGATCTGGTCGGATTATCTTAATCTGACTTACTTCAAAACCGCCCAGAAGTTGACTAGGAGACAAGCGAGATGGGCTCTGTACCTCACGCGGTTCAATTTTATTTTGTGCCATAAGCCAGGAAAAACAATGCTTACCGCCGACCCTCTGTCCAGGAGGCCAGACCATGAGGAGGGGGTGAACCTCGATAATTGGGATCAAACTTTGTTGAAACCGGAGTTTTTTGCAATCAATGCAGTCGAGGCCTCCCATGAGTCGCCCGTTAATGACGATCAACTCCTGAGGGAAGTGAAGGAAGCACTCCTACAAGACGATGTGACCAAGAATTATCAGCAATTGCTGAAGTCAGGTCCTAGAGAATTCGGCAAGTCCCTTGTGGACTGGAACTATAAGAATGGATTGTTGCTTTATCGCGGCAAAGTATATATCCCCAACAGCGAGCAGGACCACTTGCGCAGGCGTATAGTTCAAATGCATCATGATCTCCCTTCAGCCGGACATCCCGGAAGGTGGAAGACATATGAACTCGTCTCACGCAATTATTGGTGGCCTAGCATGTCGGTATTTGTCAAGAAGTATGTGACTGGCTGCGACATTTGTCAACGGATGAAGAACCGTCCACAGCAGCCATATGGACCATTACAACCCAACCGTGTCCCGGAAGGGCCATGGGAAGTTATGACCGTTGACCTCATCACTCAGCTCCCAGAATCAGATGGTTATGATGCCATTTGCGTAGTCGTGGATCGATTGACAAAGCTGGCTCACTTCTACCCAATAACAAACGAGTTCTCGGCAAAGGATCTAGCAGAATTGCTATACAATCGGGTGTATCCGCTTCACGGCTTACCATCCCAGATTATATCCGACCGAGGTGTTCAGTTTGCGGCTACACTGTTCCACGAATGGTGTAAGCTA
>NW_020169849.1:784889-787512 GCF_002117355.1 Postia placenta MAD-698-R-SB12 | reverse complement strand
TGAAACCGGAGTTTTTTGCAATCAATGCAGTCGAGGCCTCCCATGAGTCGCCCGTTAATGACGATCAACTCCTGAGGGAAGTGAAGGAAGCACTCCTACAAGACGATGTGACCAAGAATTATCAGCAATTGCTGAAGTCAGGTCCTAGAGAATTCGGCAAGTCCCTTGTGGACTGGAACTATAAGAATGGATTGTTGCTTTATCGCGGCAAAGTATATATCCCCAACAGCGAGCAGGACCACTTGCGCAGGCGTATAGTTCAAATGCATCATGATCTCCCTTCAGCCGGACATCCCGGAAGGTGGAAGACATATGAACTCGTCTCACGCAATTATTGGTGGCCTAGCATGTCGGTATTTGTCAAGAAGTATGTGACTGGCTGCGACATTTGTCAACGGATGAAGAACCGTCCACAGCAGCCATATGGACCATTACAACCCAACCGTGTCCCGGAAGGGCCATGGGAAGTTATGACCGTTGACCTCATCACTCAGCTCCCAGAATCAGATGGTTATGATGCCATTTGCGTAGTCGTGGATCGATTGACAAAGCTGGCTCACTTCTACCCAATAACAAACGAGTTCTCGGCAAAGGATCTAGCAGAATTGCTATACAATCGGGTGTATCCGCTTCACGGCTTACCATCCCAGATTATATCCGACCGAGGTGTTCAGTTTGCGGCTACACTGTTCCAGGAATGGTGTAAGCTACTAGGGATGGAGTCCACCATGTCCACCACGTACCACCCACAGACTGATGGTCAGACTGAAAGAGTCAACCAAGTTCTGGAGCAATATCTTTGCTGCTACATCGACTATCAACTCGACAACTGGTCAAGGCTACTTAGCTCTGCTGAGTTTGCTTACAACAATGCAGCGCATGAGGGCACCAAGGAGACACCATTCTTCTTGGAATACGGCAGACATCCACGGGCAGGTCCAACACTTACAAAGAAGGTGCAAAGAAGCGACCTCAATGACATTGTTTGGAACCAACAACAAGCGCAGGAGCAGGCGAAAGCCGCTCTCAAACTGGCAGCCGAGCGTATGAAGTGGTATTATGACCAAGGAGTCCAGAAAGTCCCCTTCAAGGTGGGCGATAAGGTCTTACTTGACCTTCGAGACTATCAAACCACCGGTCGAAAACTCAACGCACGGTATTCGGGGCCTTTCGAGATTGTTGAAAAACTCTCTCCAGTCACCTTCAGACTGAAATGGCCACCGAGGTTGACCAAATTACATCCGGTCTTCCACGCCAGTAAGCTCATACCCTACCATGAGGTGGAAATCCTGGGTCAGAAAGGACCAGCTGCAAAGCCGGTTATCATTGACAGTCATGAAGAATGGGAAGTGGAGAAGATCTTATTCTCTCACTGGCACTACTGCAAGCTTCAGTACCTCGTACGATGGAAGAATACCACTCCCAACGAGGATACATGGGAACCAGTAGCGAACCTCAAAGGCTCGAAGGAACTCATCAAGGAATATCACGATGCGCACCCGCATGTGATCAGGGCACTCGATGATAATGATGACAAGGTGTTTGCTCTCCTGAAAAGGGATGCAACACTTCGAGTTGAGCTACGAGGAGGCCAGGAACCCAAGAGAAAGACCAATACAGCAGCAGGCTTTGAACTGTATGCGAGTCAAAACCAGGAAGTCGCCAGTAACGCAACACTTCAGATTCCAACAGGAATCCGGATACAACTACCAGTTGGCACCTACGGGAGAATTACCCCAGTAGGGAATCCATTAGCCAAAGGAATCCGAGCAATCAAAGGCATTATTGAGCAGGGTGACCCAGCCGAAGTCAAGGTTGTTGTTACCAACACCGGACCATCCGAGCTGAAGATCGCCAAAGGCGACCCCATTGCTCAGCTCATTATTGAGCGTATAGCCGATTGTGATCTCGAGATTACCAAAGCGTAAAGGCACTTCACTGGTCAAATGGTCGAAACTTCTCAAACGGAGCTCGAAGCTAGAGGCGGGGGTACTGTCACAGTTTCCCTAATTTTACCTAATTTTTCCGCTATTTCTGCGGACATATCAAAGGGTATAGGGACTTATCCATACTTATCTGTCCGCATATGGGTACAACTGCATATCTAAGGGGTTATCCGCTTAAATAAGCGACACATGATCTTGTTCTGGACACATCAGGCTGGACTCTGATGCTGGACCTTTTCTAGATAGAAACCAGGCTCCTTCTGGACCATGACATCATTCTGACATCATAGGTAGGAGCTAGGCTCAGGCACTAGGCCATAGGCCGGTCAATTCTGGACCCTAGGCCCAGGGCAGGGCAGGGCCAGACTATGACATCATATATGACATCATAGAGCACATGATACTTAGTAATCCTTACCCAGCTAGGTACCAGGGGTCCATTACTGGTCCCTGGGGGGTTTTCCCTCATGTATATAAGGCAGCATCCTGGGGCACCCTGTCCCCCAGTTCTATTCACTTCGTTGTTGCGCTTAACAGCATTACCTCCCCCACACTTAAGTGCTTATCTCCCCCCCTTACCATCAAGCTATAAGGTGGGTTTATAGGTTTTGTGATATTCTGCGCTGCCTTCAGGATAATGATCTATTCCTGAAGCCTGAGAAATGCGAGTGGGACGT
>NW_020169849.1:769224-783042 GCF_002117355.1 Postia placenta MAD-698-R-SB12 | reverse complement strand
GGCCAGACTGAGCGTTGGAATCAGGAGATCGAGCAGTACCTGCGTGCTTTCACAAGCCACAGGCAGGATGATTGGGCGAAGCAGTTGCCGCTCGCGGAGTTCGCATTGAACAACCGAGTTCATTCCACGACCAGGCACTCCCCTTTCTTCCTGCATCAGGGGTACCATCCTGAGATCCAAGTGCGGATCAATCTGATGTCCACGATGCCCGCTGCCGCCGACCGGCTTAAGATTCTGAAGGAGATTCGCGATGATACGCGCTCTGCACTCAAGCTGTCAGCCGAGCGCATGAAGGTGTACTACGACAAGCACGTGCAGGAGGCACCGGTCTTCATGCCGGGGGACAAGGTCTGGCTTGACGCTCGGAACCTTAAGCTGAAACAGCCGAGCAAGAAGCTCAGTCCCAAGCGCCTCGGACCATATGCCGTGCAGCGAAAGCTTGGAGACTTGGATTATGAATTAGTCCTGCCGAAATCGGTGCCGGTGCACCCGGTATTCCATGTCTCCTTACTTAGCAAGTACACGCGTAGCGATATCCCGGGCCGGGAGCCGGAGGAACCGCCTGCGATCGAGGTTGAGGGTGACGAGGAGTACGAGGTTGAGCGGATCAAAGATTCGAGGATCTTCCGGCGTCAGCTGCAGTACCTCGTCAAGTGGAAGGGTTATGACGACTCGCATACATTGTGGGAACCGGCGCGCAATGTTGCAAATGCACCGGCCCTCATAGCTGACTTCCACCGGAAGAATCCGAATGCCCCTCGCCGCCTCAATGCTGCTATCTTTAGTGGTCTCAACTTCCAGCCAATGCCTTCGCTGATGACTGAAGCACGCTGCTGCTCTGGGTGGGAGATGGGCAAGGGCACCTCACATGAGGTCATGCACCATTGAGGGGGGGGGTAATGTCATGAGTTGGTACGGCGTCTAGCCATTTTTTAATTTTTTCCTTTTCGCGGGCTCGAACCCGCGACCTCTGTACTATACGCTGGAACGGACAAGTCCTTATCTACTGTACGATTAGATTAGATGAGGCGGCAGTGCACGGCACAGCTCGGGCTCCACTGACACAGCCGCTCTGACTCACCGGTCCCTGGGGCTGCGTCAGCATGCTGTGCACGGACCAGCTGCGCACGGACCAGTGCACACAGCCTCCCCTAAACTTCTCCTGTATATAAACCGGCCTCTGCTGCCCTAGGGACCTCAGTTTCGACCTCTTGTCCCTAGGTCAGTAAGCTTCCTTGTATTCTTACTTACCTTACACTAACGAATACATTTCTTGTCCCTAGCCTTAGGACTGAGCGTAAGCTCACCATCGCTTCGGTGAGAACCAGTCGAACGCCCCCAGCATTTGTATTTTCTCCTGTCACTTGACCCCAAGTTGCGACATTAGGTCGAAACTCTCAACGCTGCCGGCGTTCCAGAAACCCACTCACTCACTTCCCTCTCCCATAGGTCGGGTGGTGCGCACCCTTACTATACCACACGGTACGTAGATAGCCTACTATACATCGCCAACACTCAGAGAACGAACTCTTCAGTACCTGCACTTCAGTGGGCGGTACTTGTCCTCACGGACGCGTGGCTTAGGTTCCTGCTGCATATTAGCCAAAAGCAGTACTGGGCCCCACGTGAACTGTGAACTCTAGTGTCATCTCGGGCGCCATAGGTGTAAGCTAGTCTACAACGGCCTTTCGTAGTACGCGCACCTCCCCTTCCTCCCTCCATCCATCGTGGCTGAAGAAGCCTTCGACTGCTCGGGACTTGAGCACGTGTTCGACGCAGTTGATCACATCGACGTCGCACGCCTAGGCAAACCAGGCTCCCTTTTCTACGACTGTGACAGACAGCCGTGCCCCAACCAAACCCCGCGATCCATCACAGTCGAAGACAGATGCTTCGTCCCCATTCGAAGGGTCCAACACCCTCTCGGATGAAAGTCCACCCACGCGTCTCGATCGGCCTCTCGCCACATCACCCCCATCCCATCCCGACCCGCCTCGCCAGGCACCCGCATCCCCCAACCTGTCGCCAGTACAGGTCAAACACGAGGAGGTCCCGATCTCCCTCGGGGAACTGAGGCAGTCGCACAACCTCAAGCGATCCCCCAGCCCTCCTTGGGGCCGTGGTTGGAAGGGCCTCCCAAGACCGAGCCCCGCGACACTCCACCGCCTTCTTGGGCCAGCTCGTCGTCGGCAGTCACCGCCTCGACTTCAGTCCCTATCCTACGTCACCCCACCTCTGGGCTTCCTCGACTGTTTCCACCGCCGTTGCCGCCGCGAGGCCGCCCAAGCACTCGTTTCTCACGAAGTTCGCCCGGTGGACAGTCACAACAGCCGTCTTCACCCACAGGCAGTCCTCCATCCCCCTCGTTGCCGGTAATGTCTTCGCCGCCCCCGATAAGGAGACGTTGAAACTCCTCCTCCCTCTCCAATACGATGGAAAGATGGTCGTCGAGTGCAATCGTTTCATCTCCCAGCTGCTCATCCACTGGGCAGTTAACACGACCCTTTCCACCATCGAGCTGAAGGTCCAAGTTGCCCTCAGTCTCCTCGATGGCAATGCGCGAACCTGGGCCACTCCCATCTTCTCCCAGCTCGCCGCTGTTCAGGTCGGGATTCAGGGAGCAACGACGCCCTTTGCCAATGAAATGGCATTCCTTTCGGCGTTCAAGGCCCGCTTCAGCAATCTCGATGATGCCGCCGCAGCACAAGTAGAGCTCACCAAGCTCTGCGCCGACAAAACCATGTGCGAGAAGCGCACTGCCGCAGAATTCTCTACACTGTTCAAGGGTCCGGCAGACCGTTCCGGGTATGGGGACCTGGAACTCCGCGACAAGTACCTGAGCGGCATCCCTTCCCGCGTCTACCGCAAGATCAAGCTCGAGACCTTCACCACGTGGCAAGGAGCTGACAAGCGCACCATGGAGGTCGAGCAGATCCTCGACGTCAGCCGGGCCCGTTGGCCCAAGTTGAACAACTTCTTCTTGGCCCGAGGTCGAGGACGCGGAGGGGCGCGTGGTGGTGCACCCCAATCACACGGAGCTTCAGCCAGCATCAATGCGGCCGTCAGAAAAGGAAACTTCCCCGGCAGTTGTTATGGCTGCGGGAAGCAAGGGTACTGACATTTCGAGTGCCCCGACTGTAAGGACAAACCTTACACAAAACGCGCTGACACGCGGGCTACGGTTGCCTCGGGTTCCACCCAGGCCGCGACAAGCGCCCCCGTCCCTTCACCCTCGGCAAACATAAGTGTCGCTTCAGCGAATACCGAGCTGGCGGACTTAATGGCACAGGTGAAGTCGATGCGCGAGGAGCTCGAACACTATCGAGCAATGAAAGAAGAGGGTTTTTAATCCGGTCCGCGCTTCGTGCTGCACGCAGGCCGGCTGTATCTCATAATCGTTATGATGTATTGTCGACTGCAATGGTGTATGAGTTGGACCAGGGGTCCCAGCATTTTCACATTCCAGTTCAACTTCAAGGAAAAAGACGGCACAAGGACATAATCGCTATGGTGGACAGCGGGGCCACTACGAAGTTTATCAACAAGCGATTCATCATAGAAAATAAGGTGCAGACACAGAAGCTAAAAGAGCCCATTCTGCTCTATAATATCGATGGTACCCTAAACAAAGACGGAAGCATCTCGGAAGTAGCCGTGCTACAGATGCAGATAGGAGAACACGTCGAGAAGATGGTGATAGGCGCCAAGCCCCTCTGGGCCCCGATTCACCTCTTTTCGGCAGTCGCATCCCGCCCGGCACTTCGACTCAGTCTCCCACCACTTCGATTTCACCTTCGACGCTCTTCGACACCTTCGACAGTGCGCGACGCTTACTCGAAGCTCGGCACGGTCGTCCCGACGCCTCGTGCATAGATCTCGGAACTTCTTCCGCATTCGGCGAACAATAGGGCCACTTGACGCCGCTCGGCCAAGCGCGCGCATCGCTCCAAGCCACACCGACGTAGCCGGTCTTTCCCGATTAGGTATCAAACCTCGTGACATGCCTTCAACGACGGACACCGGTCCGAAGTGTCTCGCATGTTTCTCTTCATCTCTGCGTTCGGCATGACGTCACTCTACCGATGGACTTGGTATGTGCCCCTCGGTGAGGCAGGTTCTTGAGGAACAATGCAAAGCCCCTTGTACCAGTATGCCACTCTCGAATAGTCGTAGCGTCCTGTGTAGTATAAAATCTGTCGTACTTCTCTCCAAAAATAAAAGATCCGTTTCCCCCCTCGAGTTCAGAGCTCATAAGTCGAGTTCGCCCCGCGTCTAAGCCTTCAACTGCGTCACTTCGTCCCTCACTGCGTAACCTCGAAACCTCGTCCACTGCGTTTACTCGTCGATACCGTCTCGACGAACCCTTCGACTTCGACGATTGTCGAAGAAACTGCGAACCGCGTCCTAGCTAAGTCCCCCCCCCCCTTCGAGCCGTTTCCTTTCCTTCTACGATACGTCGAAGAGCTCTGCCGAGCTTCGATCGTCTCCACTAACCACCCCCAGCCTCCGAGTAGCTTCGACGACGTGTCGAAGCCATCTCGTACCTTCCCTAGCGTTCGTAGCCTTTTCCAAAGGTGTTTCTCATGTTCACTCGAACCGCGGGACACCTTGCTGCCAACTCCCCTCTCCCTAGACTATAATTCGTCTCTCTAGTCCCTTTAGGTCGCACCCAGGTTAGGGGTTAGGGTTTCGTAGGTCGTATCAACGGTGTTTATGGTCACAGACATCGGTCCAGAAGATGTGATTGTTGGGTTGGATTGGCTGTGTGAGCACAACCCCGAAATCGATTGGGAGAAAGGCTCCCTCAAATTGTCGCAATGTCCTGAAACGTGCAGTTCCAGAAGGACTGGCCGGATGGAGCAAGCAGCGACTGCGCGTGATACGGGGGTCAGGCCCACGGCGCGCAGGTGTTCACCGAAGTCCAAATGGTCGGTTATAGATGCTTGCAGGAGTAAGGCACTCCCGGACTTTGAACCCGAAGAAGATCTGGTAGAGGTTGAGTGGGACGAGGCCGACTTGATCGAGGCCTGGGAGCAGGGTATCACGCTGATACGACCTACGAAACCCTAACCCCTAACCTGGGTGCAACCTAAAGGGACTAGAGAGACGGATTATAGTCTAATGAGAGGGGAGTTAGCAGCAAGGTGTCCCGCGGTTCGAGTGAACACGAGAAACGCCTTCGGAAAAAGGCTACGAACGCTAGGGAAGCTACAAGGTGGCTTTGACACGTCGTCGAAGCTACTCGGAGGCTGCAGGTGGTTAGCAGAGACGATCAAAGCTCAGCAGAGCTCTTCGATGTATCGTAGAAGGAAGGGGCACGATTCAATAGGGTGTACTTAGCTAGGGCGCGGTCGCAGTTTCTTTGACAATAGTCGAAGTCGAAGGGTTCGTCGAGACAGTATCGACGAGTAAACGCAGTGGACGAGGTTTTGAGGTTACGCAGCGAGGGACGAAGTGACGCAGTTGAAGGCTTAGACGCGGGGCGAACTCAACTTATGATCTCTGAACTCGAGGGGGGAACCAGATCTTGTATTTTTAGAGAGAAGTACGACAGATTTTATACTACACAGGACACTACAACTATCGAAAGTGGCACACTGGTACAAGGGGCTTTGCATTGTTCCTCAAGAAGCTGCCTCACCGAGGGGCACATACCAAGTCCATCGGTAGAGTGACGTCATGCCGAACGCGGAGATGAAGAGCAACATATGGCCACTTCAGACCGGTAGCCGTTGTCGAAGGCATGCCACGAGGTTCAATACCTAATCGGGAAAGACCGGCTACGTCGGTGTGGCTTGGAGCGATGCGCGCGCTTGGCCGAGCGGCGTCAAGTGGCCCTATTGTTCGCCGAATGCGGAAGATGTTCCGAGATCTACGCACGAGGCATCGGGACGACCGTGCCGAGCTTCGAGTAAGCGTCGCGCACCGTCGAAGGTGTCGAAGAGCGTCGAAGGTGAAATCGAAGTGGTGGGAGACTGAGTCGAAGTGCCGGGCGGGATGCGACTGCCGAAAAGAGGTGAATCGGGGCCCAGAGGGGCTTGGCGCCTATCATCTCCTCCCTATTGAAATTTGGACCGCCCTCGGTCCTCGTGTGCACTGGTCCGTGCGCAGCTGGTCCATGCACAGCATGCTAACGCAGCCCCGGGGGCCGGTGAGTCAGAGCAGCTGTGTCAGCGGAGCCCCGGGGGCCGGTGAGTCAGAGCGGCTGTGTCAGCGGAGCCCGAGCTGTGCCGTGCACTGCCGCCCCATCTAATCTAATCGTACAGTAGATAACGACTTTGTCCGTTCGAGCGTGTAGTACAGAGGTCGCGGGATCGAGCCCGAAAAAAGGAAAAATTAAAAACGGCTAGATGCCATGCCAACTCATGACATTACCCCCCCCTCAACGGCGCATGACCTCATGCGAGATGCCTTTGCCCATCTCCCACCCGGAGCAGCAGCGTGCTTCAGTCAGCGGCGAAGGCATTGGCTGGAAGTTGAGACCACTAAAGATAGCAGCATTGAGGCGGCGAGGGGCATTCGGATTCTTCCGGTGGAAGTCGGCTATGAGGGCCGGCGCATTGGCAACGTTGCGCGCCGGTTCCCATGACGTATGCAAATCGTCATAACCCTTCCACTTGACGAGGTACTGTAGCTGACGCCGGAAGATCCGCGAATCCTTGATCCGCTCAACCTCGTACTCCTCGTCGCCCTCAACCTCGGTTGCAGGCGGCTCCTCCGGCTCCCGGCCCGGGATGTTGCTACGCGTGTACTTGCTAAGCAAGGAGACATGGAATACCGGGTGCACCGGCACGGACTTTGGCAGAACCAATTTGTAATCCAAGTCTCCGAGCTTTTGCCGCATGGCATAAGGTTCGAGGCACTTGGGACTGAGCTTCTTGCTCGGCTGTTTCAGCTTAAGGTTCCGAGCGTCAAGCCAGACCTTGTCCCCCGGCACGAAGACCGGTGCCTCCTGCATGTGCTTATCGTAGTACACCTTCATGCGCTCGGCTGACAGCTCAAGCGCGGAGCGCATATCGTCCCTGATCTCCTTCAAGATCTTGAGCCGATCAGCGGCCGCAGGCATCGCAGACATTGGATTGATCTGCACTTGGATCTCAGGATTGTACCCTTGATGCAGGTAGAAAGGGGAGTGCCCGGTTGCGGAGTGAACCCGATTGTTGAGTGCAAACTCTGCGAGTGGCAACTGCTTCGCCCAATCATCCTGCCTGTGGCTTGTGAAACCGCGCAGGTACTGCTCAATTTCCTGATTCCAGCGCTCGGTCTGGCCATCCGTCTGAGGATGGAACACTGTGGACAGCGCCGGCTCGATCCCAAGTCCTTTGTACACCACATGGAGATATTTTGAAGCAAATTGGGGACCTCGGTCTGATATGACCTTGGCCGGGGCCCCATGATGTTTGAACACATCGCGGATGTACAGATCTGCCGCACCTTCTACTGTCAGGGTCTCATGACAGGCCGAGAAGTGGACCTGCTTGGTGAAGCGGTCGGCGGTAACCAGGATCGAGTCAAATCCATCAGACTTCGGCAAGCCGACGATCATATCCGTGGTGATGATCTGCCATGGGCACTCAGGGATCTCATTCGGCTTCAGCGGACCTTGGGGCTTAGCGGGAAATGTCTTGGTACGGTCGCACACGTCACAGGTGCTTACGTACTCATTGACGAATTTGGACATTCCTGGCCACCAGTAGTTCCGTGATACGAGCTCCAGGGTTTTGGCACGACTGCCATGACCGGCGATGGGCGAGTCGTGGTGGATCTTGACTATATCCCGCCGGAGCTCTGCGTTCTTTGGGACATATACACATCTGTGGAACAGCAGGAGCCCTTGTTCGGCATTCCACTCTTCTAAACCTCTTTGTAGCTGGGGCGGCCCGAGATCCTGCACTTTTTTGAGTGCCTTGGCCACCTCCCGATCCTTCTCTGAACATTCCCTGATCCGTTTCAGAAGTGACTGATCAGCCATCACCGAGGCATGACCGCGCCTGGCGGAGGCGATGCGGAATCTTTCCGGTCGGAGGACCACCTGATCGGTGTTATCGCCCTCATCGCTGACCTGATGGTCTGATCGGCGCAACAGGGCATCAGCCTTTCCATTTGACGTTCCGGCCTTGTGTGTGATGCGGAAGTCCAAGCGAGCCAGGAATAGCGACCATCGTGCTTGACGACGCGTGAGGTGCTGGGACGTGCGCCAGTACTCGAGGTTCTTATGATCGGTCACGATCTCGAACTGATTGGGTAACCCCTCGAGGTAATGGCGCCATTCTTCCAAGGCTTCGATGATTGCGAGCATCTCCTTATCGTAGATCTCGTAATTCCGCTGTGCCGGATCCATTGCATGGGATCGGAAGGCAATAGGGTGCCATTTGCCGTTGTCCTGCTTCTGCGTCAATACGCCGCCAGTGGCGTACCCCGAGGCGTCGACATCAATGCGCATTTCCCGATTAGGGTCATACAGCGCTAAGACTGGAGTCGTCGCAAAGAGCCGCTTGAGCTCATCGAAGGCATGTTGTTCCTCTTCGCCCCAATGCCATGGGTCGTTCCCTGTGAGCCGGTCGAGTGGTCGCGAGATTTTGGCAAAGTCTTTAATGAAGCGGCGGTAAAAGTTGGAGAACCCCCGGAACTTCTGGACGTCTTTCTTGTTCCGGGGTACCGGCCACTCATTAATTCCTTTGAGCTTCGCGGGATCCATTGCCACCTCATCACCACTGAACACATAGCCGACGTAGTCGACCTTGGGAACGTCCCACTTGCACTTCTCAGGCTTCAGGAACAGATCATTATCCTGAAGGTGGCGTAGAACCTCGCGTGTGACCTTCTCATGCTCCTCTTTGCTGGTGGAGAATATGAGTATATCGTCTAGGTACACGAGGATCTTGCCGCCGACGATGAGATCGTGGAAGATCTCGTTCATCATTGCCTGGAAGGTTGCAGGGGAATTAGTGAGACCGAAGAACATCACCAAGGGCTCATACAACCCTCGGTTAGTCACAAAGACCACCTTCCATTCGTCACCGGCTTTGATCCAGACGTTGTTGTATCCCCATCGGACATCAAACTTCGTAAAGAGCGTAGCACCGCGGAGTTTATCCACCATTTCGGCGATCAACGGCAAGGGATAATGATTTTTGACCGTGATCGCGTTCAATTGGCGGTAGTCCTGCACGGGTCGAAGCGTCCCTTCCTTCTTTTTGATGAAGAAGAAGGGGGACGAAATGGGTGACTTCGATTCCCGTATGTAGCCCTTCGCTAACTGCTCCTTTAGGAACTTGTCCAGTTCCTCCTGCTCGTTGCTCGACAATGGGTATACCTTCGAATGGAATGTCGAATAGCCGGGCACGAGTTCGATTGCGTGATAATACGGCTTCCTTTTGGGTAACCGTTCTGATGCTTCTTTGGAGAAGACATTCAGGAACTCGTGGTACTGTTTAGGTACCGACTCCTCGGCGGTCTTAACGACCTTCTTCTTGATCTCTTCCTCAGCGAACAGCTGGGAGTACGTATGCCCTGCTGCGACGAACAGCTGAGGAGCGCCAGGAAGCGTGATACCTTGCTCCCAGGCTTCGATCAAATCAGCCTCATCCCACTCTACTTCCATCGGATCTTCTTTGGATTCAAAGTCCGGGAGTACCTTACTCCGGCAGGTGCCTATAACCGACCGTTTGGACTTCGGCGAGCGCCTGCGCGCCATGGGCCTGACCCCCGTATCACGCACAGTCGCTGCTTGCTCCATTCGGCCAGTCCTCCTGGCACTGCACGTTTCAGGGCATCGCGACAATTTGAGGGAGCCTTTCTCCCAATCGATCTCGGGGTTGTGCTCGCGTAGCCAATCCAACCCAACGATCACATCTTCTGGACCAATGTCCGTGACCGTAAACACCGTCTTCTCGATGTGTTCTCCTATCTGCATCTGTAGCACTGCTACTTCTGAGATGCTTCCGTCTTTGTTCAGGGTGCCGTCGATATTGTATAGTGGAATCGGCTCCTTCAATTTCCGCGTCTGCACCTTATTTTCTGTAATAAATCGCTTGTTGATGAATTTCGTGGTGGCTCCGCTGTCCACCATAGCGATTATGTCTTTGTGCCATCTTTTTCCTTGGAGGCGCACCGGGATGTGGAAATGCTGGGACCCGTGGTCCAACTCGTACACATTCGCAGTCGCCAATACATTGTACAGATTATTATTACGCGGCCCAACACATGCGGCACGAAGCGCGGACCAGATCAAAAAGACTCTTCTTTGAGTGCTTGATAGTGCTCCAACTCCTCGCGCATCGACTTCATCTGTGCTATTAAGTCCGCTAGCTCGGAACTTTCCGATTTCGCTGAAGTGGCGCTTATACTCGCTGAGGATGAAGCGACGGGGGCGCTTGTCGCTGCCTGGGTAGAGCCCGAGGCAACCGTAGCCCGCGCGTCGGCGCATTTTGTGTAAGGCTTGTCCTTACAGTTGGGGCACTCGAATCGTCGGTATCCTTGCTTCCCACAGCCGTAACAACTGCTGGGGAAGTTTCCTTTTCCGATGGCCGCATTGATGCTGGCTGAAGCTGCATGTGACTGGGGTGCACCACCACGTGCCCCACCGCGTCCTTGACCTCGGGTCGAGAAGAAGTTATTTAGTTTGGGCCGACGGGCCCGGCTGATGTCGAGAATCTGCTCGACCTCAGTGGCGCGCTTCTCAGCTGCTTGCCACGTGGTGAAGGTCTCGAGCTCGATCTTTCAGTACACGCGGGAGGGGATGCCGCTCAGGTACTTGTCGCGTAGCTCCAGGTCTCCATACCCAGAGCGATCTGCCGGACCCTTGAACAGTGCGGAGAACTCCGCCGCGGTGCGTTTTTCACGGACCGACTTGTCCGCGCAGAGCTTCGCCAGCTCTACTTGTGCTGCCGCCTCGTCGTCAAGATTTCCGAAGCGGGCCCTGAAGGCGGCGGCAAAGGCCGCTTCGTTCGCGAATGGGGTCATGGCCCCTTGCACACCTATCTGCACCGATACGAGCTGGGCGAAATAGGGAGTGGCCCAGGCACGGGCATCGCCATCGAGCAGGCTCAACGCGACCTGCACTTTTAGCTCGATGGTGGTCAACAACGTGTTGACCAGCCAATAGATGCGCAGCTGCAATAGGAACCTGTCGCACTCGATGACGGTTTTGCCGTCATATCGGAGGAAGAGAAGGAGCTTCAGGGTATCCTTGTTGGGGGCGGTCGTAGGGGAAGACATTACCGGCGTCGGGGGGGGGGGCAGAGGCGGCTGTGGTGGCCCTTCATTGGTCGAACTTCGAGAGGAGCGAGTGCTTGAGCGGCCTCTCAGCGGAGACGGTGGTGAAGGTGCTAGAGGAAGCCCGGAGGAGGGGTTAGGTACGTCAGGAACTGCTGACGTGGAGGCGAGCACTGTCGGCGAGGTGGGCCGAGCAGGATCCGCGGACTCGGACTCCGAGACTCCTTCTTCACTCGCACTCTCCTCAGGCTCAGGCTCTGGCGCAAGGTCTGGAGGGAGATCTCCTCACGCTTGACTTGGATCGGCGACGACAGTTTGAGGAAGTCGGGAGCTGGGGGAGACAGGGCGAGAATGCCGTGAAGCGGATCGAGACGCGAGGGTGCTGCGGGGACCGAGTGGGTGTTGAGCCCGTCTGATTGCCTTGTAGCGAGGGTAATCCTCCTCGATCGATCGGGGTGTCCGATTTGGGCACGGCTGCTGCTCGCAACGGTAGAGGACAGTCTCAGGGCCGTCTGGGATGTAGATGTCGATGAGATCCTGGGAGTCGAATGCGTGGATCTGGCCTTGGCAGGCAGCCACGATGGATGGGGATAGGATGGGGAGGTGCGCGTACTACAATGGCCGTGCTATACTAGCTTACGCTATGGCGCCCGAGAAGACACTAGGGTTCGCAGTTCACGTGGGGCCCAGTACTGCTTTTGACTATTATGCAGCAGGAACCAAGGCTATGCATCCATGAGGACAAGTACTGCCCACTAAAGTGCAGGTACTGAAGAGTTCGTTTCTCAAGTGGTGGCGATGTATCGTAGGCTATCTAAGTATAGTAGGGGTGCGCACCACCCGACCTGTGGGAAATGAATGTGAGTTTGGGAGTTCCGAGGAATGCCGGCAGCTGTGAGAGTTTCGACCTAATGTCGCGACTTGAGGTCAAGCGACAGGGGAATGTCTAAAAGCGAGGGGAGTTTGACTGGTTCTCACCAAAGCAATGGTGAGTGAGGCTCAAACCTAAGGCTAGGGACAAGAAAATGTATTAGTCAGTAAGGGTAAGTAAAGGATACAAATAAAGGCTTACTGACCTAGGGACAAGAGGTCGAAACTGAGGTCCCTAGGGCAGCAGAGGCCGGCTTATATACAGGGGATGTTTAGGGGAGGCTGTGTGCACTGGTCCGTGCGCAGCTGGTCCGCGCACAGCATGCCGATGCGGCCCCGGGGGCCGGTGAGTCAGAGCGGCTGTGTCAGCGGAGCCCGAGCTGTGCCGCGCACTGCCGCCCATCTAATCTAATCGTACAGTGGATATGATGTGTCCGTATCAGGCAGGTAGTACAGAGGTCGCGGGTTCGAGCCTGCGAAAAGGAAAAAATTAAAAAACGGCTAGACGCCATACCAAGTCGTGACAGCCAGGAAGCGTGATGCCTTGCTCCCAGGCTTCAATCAGATCGGCTTCATCCCACTCGACTTCTACCAGATCTTCTTCGGGTTCCGGATCCAGCAGTACCTTACTTCGGCAGGCACCTATAACCGACCATTTGGACTTCGGCGAACACCTGCGCACCGTGGGCCTGACCCCCGTATCACGCGCAGTCGCTGCTTGCTCCATTTGGCCAGTCCCTTTGGTACTGCATGTTTCAGGGCACTGGGACAGTTTGAGGGAGCCTTCTTCCCAATTGATTTCGGGGTTGTGCTCGCGCAACCAATCCAACCCGATGATCACATCTTCTGGACTGATATCCGTGACCATGAACACTGTCTTCTCGATGTGTTCTCCTATCTGCATCTGTAGCACGGCTACCTCCGAGATGCTTCCATCTTTATTCAGGGTGCCGTCGATATTGTAGAGCGGAATGGGCTCTTTCAGCTTCCGCATCTGCACCTTATTCTCTATGATGAATCGCTTGTTGATAAACTTCGTGGTGGCTCCGCTGTCTGCCATAGCGATTATGTCCTTGTGCCGTCATTTTCCTTGAAGTCAAGCTGGGATGTGAAAATGCTGGGACCCCTGGTCCAACTCATACACCATTGCAGTCGACAATACATCATAGCGATTACGAGATACAACCGGCCCGCTGATACGACCTACGAAACCCTAACCCCTAACCTGGGTGCGACCTAAAGGGACTAGAGAGACGGATCATAGTCTAATGAGAGGGGAGTTAGCAGCAAGGTGTCCCGCGGTTCGAGTGAACACGAGAAACGCCTTCGGAAAAAGGCTACGAACGCTAGGGAAGCTACAAGGTGGCTTTGACACGTCGTCGAAGCTACTCGGAGGCTGCAGGTGGTTAGCAGAGACGATCAAAGCTCAGCAGAGCTCTTCGATGTATCGTAGAAGGAAGGGGCACGATTCAATAGGGTGTACTTAGCTAGGGCGCGGTCGCAGTTTCTTTGACAATAGTCGAAGTCGAAGGGTTCGTCGAGACAGTATCGACGAGTAAACGCAGTGGACGAGGTTTTGAGGTTACGCAGCGAGGGACGAAGTGACGCAGTTGAAGGCTTAGACGCGGGGCGAACTCAACTTATGATCTCTGAACTCGAGGGGGGAACCAGATCTTGTATTTTTAGAGAGAAGTACGACAGATTTTATACTACACAGGACACTACAACTAT
>NW_020169849.1:759444-765637 GCF_002117355.1 Postia placenta MAD-698-R-SB12 | reverse complement strand
TCGCCAGTACAGGTCAAACGCGAGGAGATCCCCATCTCCCTCGAGGAACTGAGGCAGTCGCACAGCCTACAGCGACCCCTCAAGCGATCCCCCAGTCCTCCCTGGGGCCGCGGTTGGAAAGGCCTCCCAAGACCGAGCCCCGCGACACTCCGCCGCATTCTTGGGCCAGCTCGTCGTCAGCAGTCACCGCCTCGACTTCAGTCCCTGTCCTACGTCACCCCGCCTCCGGGCTTCCTCAACCGGCTTCACCGCCGTCGCCGCCGCTCGGCCGCTCAAGCACTCGTTCCTCGAGAAGTCCGCCCGGCGGACAGTCACAACAGTCGCCTTCGTCCGCAGGCAGTCCTTCGTCCCCCTCGTCGCCGATAATGTCCTCTCCCGCTGCCGTCCCTGATAAGGAAACGTTGAAGCTCCTCCTCCCACTCCGATACGATGGGAAGTCGGTGATCGAATGCAACCGCTTCATCTCGCAGTTGCTCATCTACTGGACGATCAACACGGCTCTCTCTTCCCTCGAGCTGAAGATCCAGGTTGCCCTCAGTCTCCTCGATGGTGACGTGCGAGCCTGGGCCACCCCCATCTTCTCCCAGCTTGCCTCCGTCCAAATCGGGATCCAGGGAGCGACAACCCCCTTCGTCGACGAAAAAGCCTTCCTTCAGGCATTCAAGGCCCGTTTTGGCAATCTTGACGACGCCGCTGCGGCACAGGTGGAGCTTACCAAGCTCTGCTCCGACAAAACCATGCACGAGAAGCGCACCGCCGCAGAATTCTCTGCACTGTTCAAGGGTCCGGCAGACCGTTCCGGGTATGGGAACCTGGAACTACGCGACAAGTACCTGAGCGGCATCCCTTCCCGCATCTATCGCAAACTCGAGCTCGAAACCTTCGCCACGTGGCAAGCCGCTGACAAGCGCGCCACCGAGGTCGAGCAAATCCTCGACGTTAGCCGGGCTCGTCGGCCCGAGCTAAACAGCTTCTTCTCGGCACGGGGTCGAGGACGCGGAGGGGCACGTGGTGGTGCACCCTCGTCACACGCAGCTTCGGCCAGCATCAATGCGGCCGTCGGAAAAGTAAACTTCCCCGGCATATGCTTCGGCTGTGGGAAGCAAGGGTACCGACGCTTCGAGTGCCCCAATTGTAAGGACAAGCCTTACACAAAACGCGCCGACGCGCGGGCCACGGTTGCCTCGGGATCCACCCAGGCGGCGACAAGCACCCCCGTCACGACAACACCCTCGGCAAGTATAAGTGCCGCTTCAGCGAAATCCGAGCAATCGGAGCTGGCGGACTTAATGGCACAGGTGAAGTCGATGCGCGAGGAGCTCGAGCATTATCGGGCGATGAAGGAGGAGGGTTTTTGATCCGGTCCGCGCTTCGTGCCGCACGCGTCGGGCCGCGTAATAATAATTTGTACAATGTATTGGCGACTGCGAATGTGTACGAGTTGGACCACGGGTCCCAGCATTTCCACATCCCGGTGCGCCTCCAAGGAAAAAGACGGCACAAGGACATAATCACTATGGTGGACAGCGGAGCCACCACGAAGTTTATCAACAAGCGATTCATAGTAGAGAATAAGGTGCAAACACGGAAGTTGAAGGAACCAATTCCGCTATACAATATCGACGGCACCCTCAATAAAGATGGAAGCATCTCGGAAGTAGCAGTACTACAGATGCAAATAGGAGAACACGTCGAGAAGACGGTGTTTACGGTCACGGACATCGGTCCAGAGGATGTGATCGTCGGGTTGGATTGGCTACGCGAGCACAACCCCGAAATAGATTGGGAGAAGGGCTCCCTCAAATTGTCGCGATGCCCTGAAACGTGCAGTGCCAGGAGGACTGGCCGAATGGAGCAAGCAGCGACTGTGCGTGATACGGGGGTCAGGCCCATGGCGCGCAGGCGCTCGCCGAAGTCCAAACGGTCGGTGATAGGTGCCTGCTGGAGTCAGGTACTCCCGGACTTCGAACCCGAAGAAGATCCGGTGGAGGTAGAGTGGGATGAGGCCGATTTGATCGAAGCCTGGGAGCAAGGTGTCACGCTTCCTGGCGCTCCTCAGCTGTTCGTTGCGGCAGGACATACATACTCCCAGCTGTTCGCGGAGGAAGAGATCAAAAAGAAGGTCGTTAAAACCGCTGAGGAGTCGGTGCCTAAACAGTACCACGAGTTCCTGAATGTCTTCTCCAAGGAAGCATCAGAACGGTTACCCGAAAGGAAGCCGTACGATCATGCAATCGAACTCGTGCCCGGCTACTCGACCTTCCATTTGAAGGTATACCCGTTGTCGAACAACGAGCAGGAGGAATTGGACAAATTCCTAAAGGAGCAGTTAGCGAAAGGCTACATACGGGAGTCGAAGTCACCAATCTCGTCCCCCTTCTTCTTCATCAAAAAGAAGGAAGGGACACTTCGACCCGTACAGGACTACCGCCGGTTGAACGCGATCACGGTCAAGAATCGTTACCCCTTACCGTTGATCGCCGAGATGGTGGATAAGCTCCGCGGCGCTACGCTCTTCACCAAGTTCGACGTCCGATGGGGATACAATAACGTCCGGATCAAAGCCGGTGACGAATGGAAGGCGGCCTTTGTGACTAACCGAGGGTTGTACGAGCCCTTGGTGATGTTCTTCGGTCTCACCAATTCCCCTGCAACCTTCCAGGCAATGATGAACGAGATCTTCCATGATCTCATTGTCGGCGGCAAGATCCTCGTATACCTGGATGACATACTCATCTTCTCCACCAACAAGGAGGAGCACGAGAAGGTCACACGCGAGGTTCTTCGTCGCCTTCAGGATAATGATCTGTTCCTGAAGCCTGAGAAGTGCAAGTGGGACGTTCCCAAGGTCGACTACGTCGGCTATGTGTTCAGTGGTGATGAGGTGGCAATGGATCCCGCGAAGCTCAAAGGAATTAATGAGTGGCCGGTACCCCGGAACAAAAAAGACGTTCAGAAGTTCCAGGGGTTCTCCAACTTCTACCGCCACTTTATTAAGGACTTCGCTAAGATCTCGCGACCACTCGACCGACTCACAGGGAACGACCCATGGCATTGGGGCGAAGAAGAGCAGCACACCTTCGATGAGCTCAAGCGGCTCTTCGCGATGATTCCAGTCTTGGCGCTGTACGACCCTAATCGGGAGACGCGTATTGAGGTTGATGCCTCGGGGTACGCCACTGGCGGCCTGTTGATGCAGAAGCAGGATGACGGCAAATGGCATCCCATTGCCTTCAGATCCCATGCAATGGATCCGGCACAGCGGAACTACAAGATCTACGATAAGGAGATGCTCGCGATCATTGAAGCGCTAGACGATTGGCGCCACTACCTTGAGGGGTTACCCAATCAGTTCGAGATCGTGACCGATCATAAGAACCTCGAGTACTGGCGTACATCCCAGCATCTCACGCGCCGTCAAGCGCGATGGTCGCTGTTCCTAGCTCGCTTCGACTTCCGCATCACGCACAAGGCTGGGACGTCCAATGGAAAGGCTGATGCCCTGTCGCGTCGATCAGACCATCAGATCGGCGATGAGGACGATAACACCAATCAGGTGGTTCTCAAGCCAGAGCGCTTCCGCATCGCCTCCGCCCGGCGCGGCCATGCCTCGGTGACGGCCGATCAGTCGCTTCTGAAGCGCATCAGGGAATGTTCGGAGAAGGATCGGGAGGTGGCCGAGGCACTTGAAAAGGTGCAGGACCTAGGGCCGCCCCGGCTGCAAAGGAGTTTTGAGGAGTGGAATGCCGAACAAGGGCTCTTGCTGTTCCGCGGGTGCGTGTACGTCCCAAAGAATGCGGAGCTCCGGCGGGATATAGTCAAGATCCACCACGACTCGCCGATCGCCGGTCATGGCGGTCGTGCCAAAACCCTGGAGCTCGTGTCGCGGAACTACTGGTGGCCTGGGATGTCCAAATTCATCAATGAGTACATAAGCACCTGCGACGTGTGCAACCGTACCAAGACATTCCCAGCCAAGCCCCAGGGTCCGCTGAAGCCGAACGAGATCCCTGAGCGCCCGTGGCAGATCATCACGACCGATATGATCGTCGGCTTGCCGAAGTCTGATGGATTCGACTCGATCCTGGTCACCGCCGATCGCTTCACCAAGCAGGTCCACTTCTCGGCCTGTCATGAGACCCTGATGGCAGAAGGTGCGGCAGATCTGTACATCCGCGACGTATTCAAGCACCATGGGGCCCCGGCCAAGGTCATATCAGACCGAGGTCCCCAGTTTGCTTCGAAGTATCTCCATGCGGTGTACAAGGGTCTGGGAATCGAGCCGGCGCTGTCCACAGCATTCCACCCTCAGACGGACGGCCAGACTGAGCGCTGGAATCAGGAGATCGAGCAGTACCTGCGCGCTTTCACAAGCCACAGGCAAGATGATTGGGCGAAGCAGTTGCCGCTTGCGGAGTTCGCATTGAACAACCGAGTTCACTCCGCGACCGGGCACTCCCCTTTCTACCTGCATCAAGGGTACAATCCTGAGATCCAGGTTCGGATCAATCCGATGTCTGCGATGCCTGCGGCCGCTGATTGGCTCAAAATCCTGAAGGAGATCAGGGACGATATGTGCTCTGCGCTCGAGCTGTCAGCCGAGCGTATGAAAGTATACTATGACAAGCACGTGCAGGAGGCACCGGTCTTTGCGCCGGGGGACAAGGTCTGGCTTGACACTCGGAACCTTAAGCTGAAACAGCCGAGCAAGAAGCTCAGTCCCAAGCGCCTTGGACCATATGCCGTGCGGCGAAAGCTCGGAGACTTGGATTATGAATTAGTCCTGCCAAAGTCGGTGCCGGTACACCCGGTGTTCCATGTCTCCTTGCTTAGCAAGTATACGCGTAGCGATATCCCGGGCCGGGAGCCGGAGGAGCCGCCTGCGATTGAGGTTGAAGGCGACGAGGAGTACGAGGTTGAGCGGATCAAGGATTCGAGGATCTTCCGGCGTCAGCTGCAGTACCTCGTCAAGTGGAAGGGTTATGACGACTTGCATACGTCATGGGAACCGGCGCGCAACGTTGCCAATGCGCCGGCCCTCATAGCCGACTTCCACCGGAAGAATCCGAACGCCCCTCGCCGCCTCAATGCTGCTACCTTTGGTGGTCTCAACTTTCAGCCAATGCCTTCGCCGCTGACGGAAGCACGATGCCGCTCCGGGTGGGAGATGGGCAAGGGCGCCTCGCATGAGGTCATGCGCCGTTGAGGGGGGGGTAATGTCACAAGTTGGTACGGCGTCTAGCCGTTTTTTAATTTTTCCTTTTTGCAGGCTCGAACCCGCAACCTCTGTACTACCTGCCTGATATGGACGCGTCGCTATCTACTGTATGATTAGATTAGATGGGGCGGCAGCGCACGGCATGGCTCAGGCTCCGCTGACACAGCCGCTCTGACTCACCGGCCCCCGGGGCCGCGTCGGCATGCTGTGCACGGACCAGCTGCGCACGGACCAACGCACACAGCCTGCCCTAATCTCCCCATGTATATAAACCGGCCTCTGCTGCCCTAGGGACCTCAGTTTCGACCTCTTGTCCCTAGGTCAGTAAGCCCTCCCTTGTATTCTTTTCTTACATTACTAACTAATACATTTTCTTGTCCCTAGCCTTAGGTTTGAGCGTTGCTCACCATCGCTTCGGTGAGATCTAGTCGGACGCCCCCAGCCTTTCAGTTTTCTCTAGTCGCTTGACCTCAAGTCGCGACAAGAACTACCTGATTGGTATTATCATCCTTATCGTCGATCTGATGGTCTGACCGACGAGACAGGGCATCAGCCTTTCCATTGGATGTCCCGGCCTTATGCGTGATGCGGAAGTCGAAGCAAGCCAGGAACAGCGACCAGCGTGCCTGTCCACGTGTGAGGTGCTGTGACGTACGCCAGTACTCGAGGTTCTTGTGATCGGTGACGATCTCGAACTGATTGGGTAGGCCCTCGAGGTAGTGGCGCCAGTCGTCCAGTGCTTCGATGATCGCGAGCATCTCCTTATTGTAGATCTCGTAATTCCGCTGTGCCGGATCCATTGCATGGGATCGGAAGGCAATAGGGTGCCATTTGCCGTTGTCCTGCTTCTGCGTCAATACGCCGCCAGTGGCGTACCCCGAGGCGTCGACATCAATGCGCATTTCCCGATTAGGGTCATACAGCGCTAAGACTGGAGTCGTCGCAAAGAGCCGCTTGAGCTCATCGAAGGCGTGC
>NW_020169849.1:751667-758456 GCF_002117355.1 Postia placenta MAD-698-R-SB12 | reverse complement strand
TAATGATTTTTGACCGTGATCGCGTTCAATCGGCGGTAGTCCTGCATGGGTCGAAGCGTCCCTTCCTTCTTTTTGATGAAGAAGAAGGGGGACGAGATAGGCGACTTCAATTCCCGTATGTAGCCCTTTGCTAGTTGCTCCTTGAGGAACTTGTCAAGCTCCTCCTGCTCGTTGTTCGACAGGGGGTACACTTTCGAGTGGAACGTGGAGTAGCCGGGCACGAGTTCGATTGCGTGATCATACGGCTTCCTTTTGGGTAACCGTTCTGATGCTTCTTTGGAGAAGACATTCAGGAACTCGTGGTACTGTTTAGGTACCGACTCCTCGGCGGTCTTAACGACCTTCTTCTTGATCTCTTCCTCAGCGAACAGCTGGGAATACGTGTGCCCTGCTGCGACGAACAGCTGAGGGGCGCCGGGAAGCGTGATACCCTGCTCCCAGGCTTCGATCAAGTCGGTCTCATCCCACTCTACTTCCGCCGGATATTCCTCGGCTTCGATGTCCGGGAGTACCTTACTCCGGCAGGTGCCTATAACCGACCGTTTGGACTTCGGCAAACGCCTGCGTGCCATGGGCCTGACCCCCGTATCACGCGCAGTCGTTGCTTGCTCCATCCGGCCAGTTTTCCTGGCACTGCACGTTTCAGGGCATCGTGATAATTTTAGGGAGCCTGACTCCCAATTGATCTCGGGGTTGTGCTCTCGCAGCCAATCCAACCCGATGATCACATCTTCTGGACCTATGTCCGTGACCGTAAACACTGTCTTCTCGATGTGTTCTCCTATCTGCATCTGTAGCACGGCTACCTCCGAGATGCTTCCGTCTTTATTGAGCGTTCCATCGATATTGTAAAGCGGAATTGGCTCTTTCAATTTCCGTGTTTGTACTCAATTCTCCGTGATGAAACGCTTGTTGATGAACTTTGTAGTGGCTGCGCTGTCCACCATTGCAACTATGTCTTTGTGCCGTCTTTCTCCTTTGAGGTGCACCGGGATGTGGAAATGCTGGGACCCATGGTCCAACTCGTAAACATTTGCGGTCGCCAATACATTGTACAAATTGTTATTACGAGGTCCGACGCGTGCGGCACAAAGCGCGGACCGGATTAAAAACCCTCCTCCTTCATTGCCCAATAATGCTCGAGCTCCTCGCGCATCGACTTCACCTGTGCCATTAAGTCCGCCAGCTCCGATTGCTCAGATTTCGCTGAAGCGGCACTTATACTTGCCGAGGGTGTCGTCGTGATGGGGGCGCTTGTCGCAGCCTGGGTGGAGCCCGAGGCAACCGTAGCCCGCGCGTCGGCGCGTTTTGTGTAAGGTTTGTCCTTACAGTTGGGGCACTCGAAGCGTCGGTACCCTTGCTTCCCACAGCTGAAGCATGTGCCGGGGAAGTTTACTTTTCCAACAGCCGCATTGATGCTGGCCAAAGCTGCGTGTGATGAGGGTGCACCACCACGTGCCCCTCCGCGTCCTCGACCTCGTGCCGAGAAGAAGTTGTTTAGCTCGGGCCGACGGGCTCGGCTGATGTCGAGAATCTGCTCGACCTCAGTGGCGCGCTTCTCAGCTGCTTGCCACGTGGTGAAAGTCTCGAGCTCGATCTTGCGGTAGACGCGGGAGGGGATGCCACTCAGGTACTTGTCGCCCAGCTCCAGGTCCCCATACCCAGAGCGATCTGCCGGACCCTTGAACAGTGCGGAGAACTCCGCCACGGTGCGTTTTTCACGGACCGACTTGTCCGCGCAGAGCTTCGCCAGCTCTACTTGTGCTGCCGCCTCGTCGTCGAGATTTCCGAAGCGGGCCCTGAAGGCGGCGGCAAAGGCTGCTTCGTTCGCGAATGGGGTCGTGGCCCCTTGTACTCCTATCTGCACCGACATGAGCTGGGCGAAGTAGGGAGTGGCCCAGGCGCGGGCGTCTCCATCGAGCAGGCTAAGTGCGACCTGCACCTTGAGTTCGATGGTGGTCAATGACATGTTGATCAGCCAATAGATGCGCAGCTGCGACAGGAACCGGTTGCATTCGATAACGGTCTTGCCATTGTAGCGGAGCGGGAGGAGGAGCTTCAATGTCTCTGTCACGACTTGGTACGGCGTCTAGCCGTTTTTTAATTTTTTCCTTTTTGCAGGCTCGAACCCGCGACCTCTGTACTACTTGCCCGATATGGACGTGTCGCTATCTACTGTACGATTAGATTAGATGGGGCGGCAGCGCACGGCACAGCTCGGGCTCCGCTGACACAGCCGCTCTGACTCACCGGCCCCCGGGGCCGCGTCGGCATGCTGCGCACGGACCAGCTGCGCACAGACCAACACGCACAGCCTGCCCTAATCTCCCCATGTATATAAACCGGCCTCTGCTGCCCTAGGGACCTCAGTTTCGACCTCTTGTCCCTAGGTCAGTAAGCCTTTATTTGTATTCTTTACTTACCCTTACTGACTAATACATTTTCTTGTCCCTAGCCTTAGGTTTGAGCCTAGCTCACCATCGCTTTGGTAAGATAAGTCGAACGCCCCCAGCATTTGGTTTTCCCCTGTTGCTCGACCCTAAGTCGCGACATTAGGTCGAAACTCCCCAATGCTGCCGGCGTTCCAAAAAACACTCATCTTCCCTCTCCTATAGGTTGGGTGGTGCGCACCCCTACTATACACTACGATACATAGATAAGTGTACTATACATCGCCACCACTAAGGGAACGAACTTTTCAGTACCTACACTTCAGTGGGCGGTACTTGTCCTCACGGACGCGTAGACTAGGTTCCTGCTGCATACTAGCCAAAAGCAGTACTGGGCCCTACGTGAATTGCGAACCCTAGTGTTACCTCGGGCGCCGTAGGTGTAAGCTAGCTTATACGGCCTTTTGTAGCACGCGCACCTCCCCTTCCTCCCTCCCTCACCGTGGCTGACGAATTCTTCGACTGCTCTCGACTAGAGCATGCCTTCGACACCCAGGAGCAGGTCGACGTCTCTCGCGACGACCCAGACAGCGACGGCAACCTAGCCCCTTTCTTTAGCTGTGATCGGCAACCGTGCCCTAATCGAACCCCACGGTCCGTCACCACCAACGAAGACGAAGGGCGCTACGTGCCAATCCGACGAGTCCAACACCCCAGCGGCCCTGCACTCCAATACACTGGCACCTCGAGATCCACATCTCGCCACGTCACTCCCGTCCCATCCCGACCTGCCTCACCAGGCACCCGCATCCCCCAACCTGTCGCCAGTACAGGTCAAGCGCGAGGAGATCCCCATCTCCCTCGAGGAACTGAGGCAGTCGCACAGTCTTCAGCGACCCCTCAAGCGATCCCCCAGTTCTCCCTGGGGCCGCGGCTAGAAAGGACTCCCAAGACCGAGCCCCGCAACACTCCACCGCATTCTTGGGCCAGCTCGTCGTCAGCGGTCACCGCCTCGACTTCAGTCCCTGTCCTACGTCACCCCGCCTCCGGGCTTCCTCAACCGACTTCACCGCCGTCGCCGCCGCTCGGCCGCTCAAGCACTCATTCCTCGAGAAGTCCGCCCGGCGGACAGTCACAACAGTCGCCTTCGTCCGTGGGCAGTCCTTCGTCCCCCCCGTCGCCAATAATGTCCTCTCCCGCTGCCATCCCTGATAAGGAGACATTGAAACTCCTCCTCCCGCTCCGCTACAATGGCAAGACCGTTATCGAATGCAACCAGTTCCTGTCGCAGCTGCGCATCTATTGGCTGATCAACATGTCATTGACCACCATCGAACTCAAGGTGCAGGTCGCACTTAGCCTGCTCGATGGAGACGCCCGCGCCTGGGCCACTCCCTACTTCGCCCAGCTCATGTCGGTGCAGATAGGAGTACAAGGGGCCACGACCCCATTCGCGAACGAAGCAGCCTTTGCCGCCGCCTTCAGGGCCCGCTTCGGAAATCTCGACGACGAGGCGGCAGCACAAGTAGAGCTGGCGAAGCTCTGCACGGACAAGTCGGTCCGTGAAAAATGCACCGCGGCGGAGTTCTCCGCACTGTTCATGTCGCGACTTGAGGTCAAGCGACAGGGAAATATCTAGAAGCGAGGGGCGTCCGACTGGTTCTCACCGAAGCGATGGTGAGCGAGGCTCAAACCTAAGGCTAGGGACAAGAAAATGTATTAGTCAGTAAGGGTAAGTAAAGGATACAAATAAAGGCTTACTGACCTAGGGACAAGAGGTCGAAACTGAGGTCCCTAGGGCAGCAGAGGCCGGTTTATATACATGGGGAGATTAGGGCAGGCTGTGCGCGTTGGTCCGTGCGCAGCTGGTCCGTGCACAGCATGCCAACGCGGCCCCGGGGGCCGGTGAGTCAGAGCGGCTGTGTCAGCGGAGCCCAAGCTGTGCCGTGCGCTGCCGCCCCATCTAATCTAATCGTACAGTAGATAGTGACGCGTCCATATCAGGCAGGTAGTACAGAGGTTGCGGGTTCGAGCCTGCAAAAAGGAAAAATTAAAAAACGGCTAGACGCCGTACCAACTTGTGACATTACCCCCCCCTCAACGGCGCATGACCTCATGCGAGGCGCCCTTGCCCATCTCCCATCCGGAGCGGCAACGTGCTTCAGTCAGCGGCGAAGGCATTGGCTGAAAGTTGAGACCACCAAAGGTAGCAGCATTGAGGCGGCGAGGGGCGTTCGGATTCTTCCGGTGGAAGTCAGCTATGAGGGCCGGCGCATTGGCAACGTTGCGCGCCAGTTCCCATGACGTATGCGAGTCGTCATAACCCTTCCACTTGACGAGGTACTGCAGCTGACGCCGGAAGATCCTCGAGTCTTTGATCCGCTCAACCTCGTACTCCTCGTCGCCCTCAACCTCGATCGCAGGCGGCTCCTCCGGCTCCCGGCCCGGGATATCGCTACGCGTGTACTTGCTAAGCAAGGAGACATGGAACACCGGGTGTACCGGCACCGACTTTGGCAGGATTAATTCGTAATCCAGGTCTCCGAGCTTTCGCCGCACGGCATAAGGTCCGAGGCGCTTGGGACTGAGCTTCTTGCTCGGCTGTTTCAGCTTAAGGTTCCGGGCATCAAGCCAGACCTTGTCCCCCGGCGCGAAGACCGGTGCCTCCTGCACGTGCTTGTCATAGTATACTTTCATACGCTCGGCTGACAGCTCGAGCGCAGAGCACATATCGTCCCTGATCTCCTTCAGGATTTTGAGCCAATCAGCGGCCGCAGGCATCGCAGACATCGGATTGATCCGAACCTGGATCTCAGGATTGTACCCTTGATGCAGGTAGAAAGGGGAGTGCCCGGTCGCGGAGTGAACTCGGTTGTTCAATGCGAACTCCGCAAGCGGCAACTGCTTCGCCCAATCATCTTGCCTGTGGCTTGTGAAAGCGCGCAGGTACTGCTCGATCTCCTGATTCCAGCGCTCAGTCTGGCCGTCCGTCTGAGGGTGGAATGCTGTGGACAGCGCCGGCTCGATTCCCAGTCCCCTGTACACCGCATGGAGATACTTCGAAGCGAACTGGGGACCTCGGTCTGATATGACCTTGGCCGGGGCCCCATGATGCTTGAACACATCGCGGATGTACAGGTCTGCCGCACCTTCTGCCGTCAGGGTCTCATGACAGGCTGAGAAGTGGACCTGCTTGGTAAAGCGGTCGGCGGTAACCAGGATCGAGTCGAATCCATCAGACTTCGGCAAGCCGACGATCATATCGGTCGTGATGATCTGCCACGGGCGCTCAGGGATCTCGTTCGGCTTCAGCGGACCCTGGGGCTTGGCTGGGAATGTCTTGGTACGGTTGCACACGTCGCAGGTGCTTATGTACTCATTGACGAATTTGGACATCCCAGGCCACCAGTAGTTCCGCGACACGAGCTCCAGGGTTTTGGCACGACCGCCATGACCGGCGATCGGCGAGTCGTGGTTGTCACGACTTGGTACGGCGTCTAGCCGTTTTTTAATTTTTCCTTTTCGCGGGCTCGAACCCGCGACCTCTGTACTACCTGCCTGATATGGACGCGTCACTATCTACTGTACGATTAGATTAGATGGGGCAGCAGCGCACGGCACAGCTCGGGCCCCGCTGACACAGCCGCTCTGACTCACCGGCCCCCGGGGCCGTGTCGGCATGCTGCGCACAGACCAGCTGCGCACGGACCAACATGCACAGCCTGCCCTAATCTCCCCATGTATATAAGCCGGCCTCTGCTGCCCTAGGGACCTCAGTTTCGACCTCTTGTCCCTAGGTCAGTAAGCTCCTGTATTCTCTCATTTACCTTACACTAACTAATACACTTTCTTGTCCCTAGCCTTAGGTTTGAGCGCTGCTCATCATCGCTTCGGTGAGATTTAGTCGGACGCCCCCAGCTTTCAGATCTTCCCCTGTCGCTTGACCTCAAGTCGCGACATTAGGTCGAAACTCTCCACAGCTGCCGGCGTCCCTCGGGACTCCCACAAACTCACATTCACTTCCTATAGGTTGGGTGGTGCGCACCCTTACTGTACCCTACGATACCTAGATAGCGTACTATACATCGCCACCACTTAGGGAACGAACTCTTCAGTACCTGCACTTCAGTGGGCGGTACTTGTCCTCACGGACGCGTGGCTTAGGTTCCTGCTGCATACTAGCCAAAAGCAGTACTGGGCCCCACGTGAACTGCGAACCCTAGTGTTACCTTGGGCGCCGTAGGTGTAAGCTAGCTAGCACGGCCTTTTGTAGCACGCGCACCTCCCCTTCCTCCCCCCATCAACGTGGCTGACGAATTCTTCGACTGCTCTCGACTTGAGCACGCCTTCGACACCCAGGAGCAGGTCGACGTCTCTCGTGACGACCCAAACAGCAACG
>NW_020169849.1:655303-737349 GCF_002117355.1 Postia placenta MAD-698-R-SB12 | reverse complement strand
AGCTGAAACAGCCGAGCAAGAAGCTCAGTCCCAAGCGCCTTGGACCATATGCCATGCGGCAAAAGCTCGGAGACCTGGATTATGAATTAGTCCTGCCGAAATCGGTGCCGGTGCACCCGGTATTCCATGTCTCCTTACTTAGCAAGTACACGCGTAGCGATATCCCGGGCCGGGAGCTGGAGGAGCCGCCTGCAATTGAGGTTGAGGGCGACGAGGAGTACGAGGTTGAGCGGATCAAGGATTCGAGGATCTTCCGGCGTCAGCTGCAGTACCTCGTCAAGTGGAAGGGTTATGACAACTCGCATACGTCGTGGGAACCGGCGCGCAATGTTGCGAATGCACCGGCCCTCATAGCTGACTTCTACCGGAAGAATCCGAATGCCCCTCGCCGCCTCAATGCTGCTATCTTTAGTGGTCTCAACTTCCAGCCAATGCCTTCGCTGATGACTGAAGCACGCTGCTGCTCCGGGTGGGAGATGGGCAAGGGCACCTCGCATGAGGTCATGCACCATTGAGGGGGGGGTAATGTCATGAGTTGGTATGGCGTCTAGCCGTTTTCTCATTTTTTCCTTTTCGTGGGCTCGATCCTGCGACCTCTGTACTATATGCCCGATATGGACGTGTCGTTATCTACCGTACGATTAGATTAGATAGGACAGCAGTGCACGGCACAGCTCGGGCTCCGCTGACACAGCCGCTCTGACTCACCGGCCCCTGGGGCCGCATCGGCATGCTGCGCACGGACCAGCTGCGCACAGACCAATGTGCACAGCCTGCCCTTATCTCCCCATGTATATAAGCCGGCCTCTGCTGCCCTAGGGACCTCAGTTTTGACCTCTTGTCCCTAGGTCAGTAAGCATCCCTTGTATCTTTTTCTTACCTAACTAACTAATATATTAACTTGTCCCTAGCCTTAGGTTTGAGCCTAGCTCACCATCGCTTCGGTAAGATAAGTCGAACGCCCCCAGCATTTGGTTTTCCCCTGTCGCTCGACCCTAAGTCGTGACAGCTTGTCCTTACAATTGGGGCACTCGAAACGTCAGTACCCTTGCTTCCCGCAGCCATAGCAACTGCCTGGGAAGTTGCCTTTTCTGACGGCCGCATTGATGCTGGCCGAAGCTCCTTGTGATCGGGGTGCACCACCACGTGCCCCTCCGCATCCTCGACCTCATACCGAGAAGAAGTTATTCAACTCGGGCCGTCGCGCCCGGCTGATGTCGAGGATTTGTTTGACCTCGTTGGTGTGCTTGTCGGTGTCTTGCCACATGGCAAATACTTCGAGCTCGATTTTGTGGTAGACGCGGGAGGGGATACCGCTAAGGTACTTGTCGCGGAGTTCCAGGTCACCATACCCGGATCGGTCTGCCGGACCCTTGAATAGTGCGGAGAATTCCGCGGCGGTGCATTTTTCACGCAGGGACTTGTCAGCGCAGAGCTTGGTGAGCTCTACTTGTGCTACAGCGGCGTCATCGAGATTACCAAAACGGGATTTGAATGCGGTGAGGAAGGCCATTTCGTTTGCAAAGGGTGTCGTTGCTCCCTGGATCTGAACTTGGACAGCCACCAGTTGGGCAAAGATTGGGGTGGCCCAGGCTCGAGCATCGCCATCGAGGAGACTGAGGGCAACCTGGACTTTCAACTCGATGGTGGAGAGGGCCGTGTTGATTGTCCAGTAGATCAGCAACTGCGATATGAAGCGGTTGCACTCAACCACTGACTTCCCATCATAGTGGAGTGGGAGGAGGAGCTTCAAGGTCTCCTTATCAGGAGCTGCAGGAGAGGACATTATCGGCGGTGGGGGGGACGGAGAATGGCTCGGGGACGGAGACGGTGATTGTGTCCTTCCACTGGTCGGACTTTGGGGGGAATGAGTGCGCGAGCGGCCTCGCAGCGGTGACGACGGTGGAGGCGCTGGAGGAAGCCCGGAGGCGGGGTTACGTACGACAGGGACTGGAGTTGTGGAGGTGACTGCTGATGAGGAGCTGGCCCAAGAATGCGGCGGAGTGTCATGGGGCTCGGTCTTGGAAGGTCCTTGCAACCGCGGCCCCAGGGAGGGCTGTGCGCACCACCCGACCTATGGGAGAGGGAGGTGAGTGAGTGGGTTTCTGGAACGCCGGCAGCGTTGAGAGTTTCAACCTAATGTTGCAACTTGGGGTCAAGTGACAGGAGAAAATACAAATGCTGGGGGCGTTCGACTGATTCTCACTGAAGCGATGGTGAGCAATGCTCAAACCTAAGGCTAGGGACAAGGAATGTATCAGTTAGTGTAAGGTAAGTAAGAATACAAGGGAGCTTACTGACCTAGGGACAAGAGGTCGAAACTAAGGTCCCTAGGGCAGCAGAGGCCAGTTTATATACAGGAGAAGTTTAGGGGAGGCTGCACGCACTGGTCCGTGTGCATCTGGTCCGTGCACAGCATGCTGACGCAGCCCTGGGGGCCGGTGAGTCAGAGCGGCTGTGTCAGCGGAGCCCAAGCTATGCCATGCACTGCCGCTAATACAACCTACAAAACCCTAACCCCTAACCTGGGTGCGACCTAAAGGGACTAGAGAGACGGATTATAGTCTAATGAGAGGGGAGTTAGCAGCAAGGTGTCCCACAGTTTGAGTGAACACGAGAAACGTCCTTGGAAAATGCTACGAACAACGGGGAAGGTACAAGATGGCTTCGACACGTCGTCGAAGCTACTCGGAGGCTGTGGGTGGTTAGCGGAGACGATCAAAGCTCGGCAGAGCTCTTCGATGTATCGTAGAAGGAAAGGACACAATTCGATAGGGTGGACTTAGCTAGGGCGCGGTTTGCAGTCTCTTCGACAGTAGTCGAAGTCGAAGGGTTCGTCGAGACGGTATCGACGAGTAAACGCAGTGGACGAGGTTTCGAGGTTACGCAGCAAGGGACGAAGTGACGCAGTTGAAGGCTTAGACGCGGGGCAAACTCGACTTATGAGCTCTGAACTCGAGGGGGAACCGGATCTTGTATTTTTAGAGAGAAGTACGACAGATTTTATACCACACAGGATGCTACGACTATAAAAGTGGCACACTGGTACAAGGGGCTTTGCATTGTTCCTCAAGAAGCTGCCTCACCAAGGGGCACACACCAAGTCCATAGGTAGAGTGATGTCATGCCGAACGCGGAGATGAAGAGCAACATATGGCCACTTCGGACCGGTAGCTGTCGTGAAGGCATGCCGCGAGGTTCGATACCTAATCGGGAAAGACCGGCTACTTCGGTGTGGCTTGGAGCGAAGCGTGCGCTTGGCCGAGCGGCGTCAAGTGGCCCTATTGTTCGCCGAATGCGGAAGATGTCCCGGGATCTACACGTGAGGCATCGGGACGACCGTGCCGAGCTTCGAGTAAGCGTCGCGCACCGTCGAAGATGTTGAAGAGCGTCGAAGGCGAAATCGAACTGTTGGGAGACTGAGTCGAAGTGCCGGGCGGGATGCGACTGCCGAAAAGAGGTGTATCGGGGCCCAGCGGGGCTTGGCGCCTATCACCGCCCCATCTAATCTAATCATACAGGGTAGATAACGACTTGTCCGTTCGAGCATATGGTACAGAGGTTGCAGGTTCGAGCCCGTGAAAAGGAAAAAATTAAAAAATGGCTAGACACCATATCAACTCGTGACAGTAGTGCTACAATACTGGGTATGAGGTGCACACAGACCCCATTATGTAAGCTACATAATGTTTAACCTGCAGGTGAGCACTAAGACAGGCATCCGTATGGGTGCTAGTAGTACAAGGAATAGAACAGAAAGACAAATGTTTCAGGGTTAGCGTTGCCATAGCATTGATTTGGGCAACTCACGAAATGTCAGAAGCCTTGTTTGCTATGAGGACTAAAGTCAGTGCTTGATACAAGGACAGTCCGTTGTAGGGCTAACAGGAGACCTTCGAGCTTTGCCCTGAGCTCCCCGACGTGCATGTATTCTCCGTGCGATGCATACAGCCAAAGCTTGAGTTCTGGTGGGGTAAAATAGAGTAGATATGAATGTTTCTCCATATCACCCCAAAACGACTCATCGAGTAGAATTTTATTTAATTTTTCGGCCAAGCTCTCCGGACGAAGGTTGTTGTACGATATCCAGGGTGATGATCGATAACCGAAAGCGTGAGCGCAGATAAAACTCGGAAAAGATTTGCCGGAGCTAGCCGAATCATGCGAGCGCGCGTGCTCCGCGGATTGATCACATCACATTCACCTTGCCACAAACTGCAATGAACCCAGGCGACAAGGCCACAGTCGACCAGGCAGACGACGACCTGCTACAACGCTACATTATACAAGACACCATACCGCGTACGGATCACGCACTGGTCGTTTTTCATATTCGGGACAGGATAGCAGACACGGACAATATTTGCAACGGATCGGCGGGAGACTTACCACATACCATCACAAGGCTTCGAAAATGCAAAGTGAGTTATGCGTGCGCTGTTACTCGACACTGACAATGTTATGGAACAGGTGTTCCTCGAGTCTATCCCCGATGACACCCTAAAGGACTGTGTCCGCCTGCGTGGCAGGGTGAACACTACATTGGCACGGGCGGAGGGTAAGTAAGTATGCAGTGGCTAATGTGGAACATCTCTGACATGGGCAACGTAAGCGCACCTCCGGGCATCGCAGCCAGAGGACGTGGCTGGACATGCGCTGCCAACACCGGCATCGGTTTTGGTAAGTGCGAAAACGCCTCATCGTGTTGATGGCAGGGCCATGTGCTGAGAATACAGAGTCAGCCCAACAGTCCCTCAGCGGGCCGACACTTCGACAGGCGAGCAATTGATGACAATAAGGTTGCAAAGGGCGGAGAGAGGCGACGACGTGAGGACGATGATGAGGTGGAGGCCGTGGCAGCAAAACGTGCTCGCGGGAACTCCAGTGCAAGTCGATGGAGCAAGTCCGAGGAGTGTCCGCCAAAGATGGAGGGAGGGACGCGCTCAAGTGTGAGTACAAGTCAATGATAGTCATATTGAGCTGACGGCATGATGACAGGGGACGTCGGTAGGGTCGAATCCGGAGGTGTGGCAGCTCCTGCAGCGAGGCGGGTCTGCCGAGGAAGCCAATGGCCAGGATGAGCTCGATGATGACGACAGCAACGCGGATGTGAACATGACCTTCTCCAAAGAGAGCGAGAGAAATGACGGGGATCAGGGCCATAGCATGGAAGATGTGACTCCAGGCGCTGACTCTGTTGCCGCCGCGCAAGCTGGCAATTCCGAAGACGAGGACATGGGCGAGGGGAGCGAGGAGAGAAAAGTAGAAGAAAAGCACCTCCACTCTGACGACGACTTCATGCCACAAGAGGAGGGGAACGACTCGAACAGTGAACCCGTGCCGGACCATATCCCCGACACCGAGCTGCGGGCGCTAAACGACCCGCTTGTCTTACTTACGTTCGCACGTCGAAAGGGTCGGCTTTCGACCGCCTACGTCAAGATGCTTTGCGACGAAGTCGACTATATCCTTGACCAGGAGCTGCACGCATCCGAAGTTCTCCTCGCAGCTCAATATCGCGTCGCAACAATTTCACTCGAGATACACAAGATGCAGATGGCCGTCGCAGCACGTGTTGACAAAATGACCACTTTGAAGCAGTGGGCCTACGAGTGCAAAGCCGATGTGGACGCCGTGAGTAGCATGTCCGACCAAATGTTCGAGGACACCGTGGGGGCGTTAACTGAGGCGGAATTGGGCACGGACACATAGAGGTTGGCTCTGGCTTTGATGTTGTCTCCTTACAGTGTCATGATATACTTTTATATCTGGAACTTATCACATCGAGGTTGAGCACAATCATCGGATGACCGACAAACACGACATCGCATGATATTGAGATACATCGTAATACAACAGGACGAGGAAAGTGTGCTACGCAATGAGTGGTAAGACGGATCCAATTGTGCTATCGTGTCGAATACGACGTTGACAATCAATTCGAAATGCACGATCGGACTGCGGAACAAGGGGCTATCACGGCAACACGGCATACAAGGGTTTCTCGTGAAGACGAGAATGTCGGATAATATGTCTTTTTTGTGAGTACTCACACAAGATGACCCCTTTGTTGTGGTAATGCGTCAGCCTGCCGCGTAGTTTATCAGGACATACGCACACACGGAATCTGTATATGACCGGCCTCCACTCTATGTTATCAGGTCGACTACTTGCAACATACAACAAAATGTGACATACATACCGTGTCCTCATGGGAGACGTACACTGCTCCTATTGTGATGTCTCCAGCTCACAATGCCTGCGCGACTGTAACTCGGCCAGGCTTGTACTCCTCCAGCATCTTTGGCAAGAACATCGACTCTATCCAAATTCAGTAGTCAGCTGCCGTAGTGCTTCAACGTGCATAAAAGCATTTACCATCGATGGGCGCCTCATGGTTATAATTGGGAGAATATAGATACGCTGCAATCCGGGATCCGAGATCTGCGGACATAGCCTGCAGCTGACGTTCACCGTGATCACAGACCACTCTCCACCAGCTCAGCGCAGGATATGGATTGAATCCTCCTGAGTGTGCGCTGAACGTTGGCAGCGGACCACCTCCGAAATTCAGCGCGACAAACTTCAGTGATGGAATTGAAGCTAGGATAGCCGGAGGCATTTTGACGCGCTCATCCACGCTGAGCATAATGCAGATTACTTTGAAGCCTATCAGTGCTCCAGTTGTGCATGCCTAAACACCAGGGTAAGCGCGAATGGACGCTTTAAATCAATATTAAGGCTCACGATCCACGTCTTAGACCACGAGGGACCGGTGGATAGGTCCACAGCAAGCACCCGTAGCCGTGGCATATTGTACAGGAAGCCCACCCAGTCCGCGTAGGTCAATCCAAAGTACATCGCTGCCATGAACCTGTAGATAGTCAACGCGACGGGCGAGGTGCCATTTATGACACGAGAAACATCCGATACTCGCTCGTTTTTGGCCAGGATCCTGCCCTCCCACTCTGCGTCTCTTATCTCCAAGTGGTGAACGCGGCACTTGGGAGCCCACGCACGTAGTGCGGGGAAGGTTCCACTCACGTAGTCGAGACACTCCCAGCATTCAATATTGTCTGCAGGTTTGTCGATCGTCATGCTCGGGCCATCCAAAAACAATATGCGTAGCGCAGGAAACACGTGTGCTAGCACATCAAGAGAAGGCGCAGCTGCAGAAGCGTTTCCGAGCCTGAGCTCGAGTACCTGTTGCAACTGCACATCTGGTGGAGAGGTAGCCTGATCCTGAACGACGAGCGCGATACTGCGTGCTGATGCGTGTGGTGCGAGGGCTTCAAGCATAGCTGCGGAACTTGCATGTGGTTCGTTCTCCTCCGTGGTCAGCGGGAAGACCAAGGACATGAGTTCTATGTTCCGGAGCTTGCCCTGCATACCCCGGATTGTTCGCAGAGCACGCCATCCGGCCAACAAGAGACCCATTGCATGAATTGCCTGAAGCCTCTGGAGAACAGCTTCAATGCGCGGCTGCGCCAGTATCCACTGCTCCGCGCAGTCAAGCATAAAAGTGCGCAGGTTGCAAGCATGATCTAGGAGATCTGCGAGTTTTCTGGATGCGTGGCGCGTGATGTATGAGTCGTCCAGCTGCACATCAAGCGTGCGTAAATGATGGATTCGATCCGAGTGTTCCGCGAGGTAGAATTTGCAGGCCGCATCGAAAGTTTTAGGGGTTTTGATTCTGACCTTCGCAAGTGCTCGAGCCCTTGCCTCTGGATGCAGATAGCGCGAAGTGGCCGAGAGAGAACGCGCATCCTCCATCGATAGGTAAGACACGACAAGGCGCAAGATATCTTGGTTCAGCTTCAACATGTTTGCAAGAGAATAGAGTGCCGGCCAGATGAGACGGAAAACAGGAGAATACGAAGAGGGAGTTACAAGAGATGAGGGAGGACTGACCCCATGTCGACGAGGCATTCATATGGCGAACAGCTGTTTGAGTGACTGTGGCCCAGTACAACAACCGGCCCGGCTCACCGGGTAAAGTGTACTCCCTGTGCTCAAGGCCCTTGTTGTTTTAGGCGGAGCACGTATCAGATACAATGCTTCCAGCGTGCTGAAAAGACGAGACGTCGCTGCTCACAGACGTTGATGCATGTTTACACAACTGACGTAGCCATCGCGTCAATTGCGCTAGGTTGGATGGCGTGTGAGCTCCCTGCTATATTGCGAGTCTGCAGTCCGTTTGCTCATTACATTCCGTGATCACACGGATGAGGGCGCAACTCTCAACCTAAAACTCCCGTAGACAGTATCAGTAAAGGTGAACGCACTGAGAAGCATGTACTGGGAACCATAAGTGATGGATTACCAGTAGGTTGAGTGTGCTCAGCAAGGTCGCGAGTAACAAAATCCATTATAGGAAGCGATGGGATCAATATCGTACTAGAGCTACTGTTCACATCAGCGATGATATACATCCAGCAATTATTCCTCTTGAGCTCTCATGTGTGGGGTGCGAGTGGACACAGCCCAAGCCTCTTCGCACTTCAAAGGTAGCACGAGCGGTCCTGTGTCTTGTTCATGGGCCTCGGAGCCAACCTCGTACATCCCTTGAACAATGTCTGCGGTACCTGCACGCGTGTTTCAGCGAGTCCGAATAGGAAATGAGATGTTGATGATAGTTGCTCCTTCGATGAGGGAAAGGCCACTCGCATCGTGCAGTACTGTCAGCCAGAGCGCACGACGCGAGCTTGAGCGGATGTCGTATGAACGACTGATTGAAATATGAGAATATGTGAACTGCGTCGGAGAAAAACAATGCGCTGCGGATGCCATCGTAGATACTGTTTTGATCCTACGTCTCCGGACCCACACTTTATGTATCAGGAGTGGGGAGACAAATGCAGCGATGTGGAGCGACGTGGTGGTTACGGTCCTCCTCTTCTTGGTAAGCTGCTTTGGCTCCTTACGCCTCTACGCACTATGGAAGTGCCAGATTAATAGGAGTAAACCAACTACCGCAGCGATTCAGTGGAACAAGTCCGCGCGCACGTTTCAGCCTATCAAACGGGAGGGCATGATAAATCATGCAGCACACACCACAATCCCATGGCGACCAGCCCATTGAGCCGCTGCTACATGCCGGAACACTCTTCATTGATGCAAACGCGGTAGTGGCGGATGTTGCTGTGGTAGTCAGAGGGCAATGTCGATGCAGCGGTAATAACAGAACTTGCTGTGTACGCGAGCCCGAGCCCGATAACACGAAAACGCTGGATGAGTACCCTACCGGCGCACATCGCGCGACATGAGAACCCCGTGCATTTCTTCACTGCACCGAAGAGTTTGACAGTTACCGCCCGGAATGTCCGGGGTTGCAGAGCAACGCCGAAACATTTTGTTTCTGGTCGCTAGGGTAGGATAGGCGGCGACGCTTGTCTTGAATGCGCATAGGAGGAGACAGGCTCATCAAGAAGATGATGGAGAAAGAGGACGAAAGACTGGCGAGAAGGACGCTAAGGAGCAAACAGAGAGCAAAACTCACCAGTGCTCTCCTAGCAACTCATTGCCACTAGTCCCCTCCTCCGCTGTTCTCCCATACCCACTCACGTTATTTGTGGCTCTTACTGATGTGGATCTCGATACAAGGGCGGCAGCGCAGTACAGCGAGGTTCAAACCGCGTCTTACTTCAGACACGGTTCGTGAAGTGCCAGTTTGATGCATGACTTGACAACAGGACAATGTGAGAACGCAACCTCTTGGTCCTCAGGCCTCAGGAGCGACTCGACAGTAGATGGACACTCCTCAATTATTACCAATGAGACGCAGGATCAGCACAAGGAGCCGAAGTCCACGATGTGGAAGACTTCAGAGCGTCAAGAGTGCTGAGTGATCAAAACGCATGCCAAAAAAGGATATCCATGAATACAAGCGCTACATTGTAGACACGCATGCGTCTCGCGGGGTTCCGACATCTCCTTTGTAGACTTGTATTCTTTGCGCCTCCATTGCAACAGCCCCGTCTATGCGTGCATTACGGGTACATATGTATATTCTTGGTATCCATCGGGAGTGATTCTTTGATCTCGAGCAGGGCGTCCTAAGATGCCAGCCGTTGTGTCTGGCAGAAGACACACAGACCAGTGTCACGCCTGCTGAACTTGTCGGTCGCTGAGCTGTCTCCCCTTCAGCCGTGCAAAGAATCAGATGCTCTCAGTCTTTGCGATCTCTTGCACTGTCGCAATTCCCTTGATGGTGGTGTCAGCTCTACGTCTTTCACGCAGAGTTCTCCTGAATTTTGAACAATATTCTGCTCTAATTATGCCGCCGCAAAACAAACTTTTCATTTATGACAGCTTTCCGAATAATTTGCTGGTCGTATCGGCTGCAACTTGTACGTTGATGTATTATTGAACTGTTCATGCGCGGTGGCGTGCTAATCATATTCGTGAAAAGAAAATTCCAGATTAGACTTTAGCCACTGGTGCCACTGGTGGTTCTTTTACTGTGCCTTTGGAAGCCCATGCCACTTTATTTTGTCAGCCGCTTTGACCTCCGTGCCTTTTGTTTGCATTGTCACAATAGGCGGGCAAAGCGCAGCTTCTGTAATGGAGTGGCACGGTCAGAGCTTCCCCAGATATAAAACGCAGCTGCGTCGACGAACAGCATCACCCGCCTCCTCCTTAGTCGCTCAATACCGGTTTTGCGCTCCCCTTGAACGTTCTGTACACGGGCATGATGCGCGGGTTCCGATCTGCTCCCCTCCTCCCTCTTCCTGATGCAATCGTCGACTATCCACATCCATGGCGGACCCTCCTCAGCCAATGCTTGAGGAAGTCTGCCGGGGGAAATAAGCCCTTGGAGTGCATGAGATTGTTCATGCAGAGATTGGCGTACGCGTTCATCCACCTCAGCAGTGCCTCCCATGCTGAGCCCCCTGCGCAGGGGCGACATGCAGTGGTGCCAACAACCACGCCATTCACCACCCGAGATACCATCGCCATCTTCACGTTTCTCACCATCACACCTCGATGGCAAGCTCGATGGAGAAGTGCCACTCTCTTCTTCGGACAATCTAATGCACCTCGTTGTCCACTTACCCGCTCAACGGAGGCGCCCATCCTCGACGGCTTATCCTCAAAACACACGGACTACACCCACTTACCAACGCCCCGAGGATGGCATGGCTAAACAAGGATGCCCCACTCCATTCGTGGCAACGCGCCGCTCGCTCGCCTGTTGCACAAGCTTGTGACCATGCGCAGCCAAAGCCCGCCGCATAGCAGGGGATACTCACTCACGAGGCGTTCTTGGATGCGGTGCAAGCAGCACCCAGAGAAGACGGCTAGCCACATCGAAGAATCCTCACCAAGCCTATCATGAGCGGGATGATTCGGAGACTCCCAGGTTCCGGACACAACAAGACACGCGGCCATACACGCCCGCTCAATATTATCGGCCTGCTACAGAGATCCAACTCCAAGAGCGTTCAACAAATACTCGACGACGCCGCGCTCTCGTGAGCGCCCCCGGAACCGGATAGCGATACCGAACATAGCGATTGAGATAACGACTCCGTCATCGCGTTACGCGCTTCGAAGGATCACGTCGAACTGAGGCGTGCGAGCCAGGAGGCTAACTGCCAGCGAAGCGGACAACCAGCTGGAAGCGCAGGTAGATGATGTTACGAACGACCTGCGACGTCGAGCATTCTACTGGTAGACATATGAAGAAGAGAGAGGAGTAACAAACTGAAACCCAATCCTAAGCTTCTGCGTTCCATAAATCCAGCAGAATTGATTCACTACTCCATCTCCAGTTCAATTTTGGAATGCGTCATAAACACCACAAACTGTTTACCAAAATGATACCTCAGATCTTCAGTAGTTATTCCAGTAACTGATTCACCTTGGTTGTTTGCATATATTGTGACTATATCTGGCTCACATACGGTGTCAAATAAGGCGTTTCATGAGAGCGGCTCATGAAAACTTAACGTTGCGGCGTTGCGTGACGCTAATCGAGCGCGAACTATGTTGAAATCAGGTGACCGCGTTCTACCGGCGCTAATCCTGAGAGTATGTAAGGTTTGCCCGCTTGCGCATCACCCTGTAAATATTACTAATGCGGATATGTGGTCAGTGGTGCTGCCGCCTCACGAAATCTCCCCACTTCAACTTCTTAACAGTTTTCAGAATCCGAGCATGTGGATTACGCTTTAGTCGAAGTAGGTCTCTTGACAGGATCTTCTGATCCATTTGCAAATCAATCGCTTGCTCATAACTTTCTCGCTGACGTTCATACGATAAGGCGACCGCTAACCTCGAGGCGGGATTATGGTCTCTTAACGATTTGCGCCGCCGACTGATACGTTGAAAATTCCACAAATTTTGAAGGTCGATGCGGAGGTAATGTTCACCTATCGCGCAGTCGATGTGTTGCTGGCACCGTATCGCGAAGCATGCGTTTATCTTCGCTTGTGACCTCGTGCTTGACGTGAACCCCAGTGATCCAGGTGCCGATGTCCAAATAATCAATTTCAACACTCTTATCGGCACTCACGAACTCTGTACTTTAAATAAGCCACCGGCTACCATCGACCGACTTGCTCTCAACCGACTAGCCCAGCATGAAGAAGCAGCTCGACGTCGAGGTCGCCAGCCTGGCGAAAAGCGTGCTTTCACCTGTTGACGAACACGATTCATCGGACAAACGTTTGCAGGAGCTGGGATATAAGCGCGAGTTCCGTCGCGACATGTCATTCTTCGGTGTTCTGGGCATTTCGTTCTGTGCTATCGGAATTCTCACCGGCATGAGCAGCGCCTTCCAAACTGGGTTATTCTCAGGCGGCCCATTGGGCTTGTTCTGGGGCTGGAATGTAAGTCGCCTCCAGAAGCCTGCCTTGACTTTGTGAGACTTAATAATTGGCCTCGGGATCATAGACAGTGAGCTTCTTTATGCTCCTGATAGCATTAGCGCTCGCAGAAATATGCAGTGCATAGTGAGCACGTTGTTTGTATGTGAGCATATCATCATGAACTTATCTTGCTGCAGTCCTACAATTGGAGGGCTTTACTTCTGGGTATGCAAGATGAAACCAGAGACTCCAGTCCTAGGCTGTAGGTGAATTTCTTCATGGGCGTCAGCCAATGTCACTGACATAACGGGCAGTCTGCGTGAGTACATATGACATTCCAAAATGACCCTTGGACCAAAGAGCTTGTTGGCTCGCTTAGACTGGCTGGATTTACAGTATTGCTCTGGTAATTTCAGGGACATCCGGCAACCTAAGGTACAAATACTATATACCACTCCGGGTTTGGGGCTGAGACGCAGCCTAGCGTTGCGTTGTATTTGGCTTGCCTTGCCGAAGTTGGCCAGAATCGTACGCTCACCCGTGTGGAGATCACTGCAATAGCGTGGGGTGTTAACATCGCGTCTGGAATCATCAACACCGTCGGAACCAAGGGCATCGGCGCGATGAGCTCTCTCAATGTATGGTGGACGTTAGGTGGCACATTTGTGCTCGTCATTACACTCCTGGTCAAGGCACCCGTGAAGGTAATGTGGCCGCCCCTTCGAGTGATCGCCGTTAACGAGAATTGATACGTGAATGCTATAGAATACGGCAGACTTCGTTTTCACTGACTACCAGAAGTAAGCCCAGTGCGAAATCAATTGTGCTGAATCGCCCTCATGGCTGGAGCAGTTATACTGGTTGGAGAAATCGTGGCTTTGTTGTGCTGCTCGGCTTTCTTCAGGTGGGCGTTTCCCCGTATCAATGCGGTACCACTCTGACTCGGCGCGGTAGGCCGTGTACTCTCTAGAGGGATGCGAGACAGCTGCCCAGGTGGCCGAAGAGGCACAGCGCGCTGAAATCCTTGCCCCGCTCGCCGTCGTAGGATCCGTCGTAGGGTCATGGCTCATCGGCCTCGCGTACATGCTCGCGCTGCTTTTTTCTGTACAGAGCATCGCACGCGTCCAGGAGACGACGTACGCACTCCCTATCACGCAGCTCTTCTACGATGCAGTCGGCCAGCGACTGACGCTCATGTGCGTCTCCGTCATCGCGATCTCGCAGTTCATGGCCGCCGTGACGGGATTCACCGCAAGCTCGAGGCTATTCTACGCGCTTAGCCGGGACAACGCATTCCCGATGAAAGAACGTTTCATGCGGCTAAATCGCTTTCAGGCGCCATATTGGGGTGTGTGGCTATCAGTAATTTTGGGATGTATTATCTCCTGCGCGTACATTGGGTCTGTTGTGGCGGTATGTGATATCTCCGCTTATCAGTGCTGAGCCCAACACATCGCACAGTTCAATGCGATTCTATCCTCTGCAGCCGTTGCAGTCATGCTCAGCTACCTTCAGCCTATCCTGATACGTGTCTTCTGGCCCTCGACGTATGTTTGAAATTTCGTCACAATTCGACCAAGTGACTGAAATATCGCGCATATATGATCGCAGTAGCCTGCCTGAGCGAGGCCCGTTCAATCTAGGTCGTTGGTCTTGGGCAGTGAACTTCGCGAGCTTCTTGGTATGTCTCTTCAGTGCAGTGGTAATACGACTGCCATCGACGTATCATTTTCATCCGGAGTTCTCTGTGTTCATCTGCGTGCTCTTCATTCTCCCAACTTCATATCCGGTAAACGCGCTAAATATGAACTATGCGATTGTGGCGATTGGCGGGGTCATCGTCTTGGTCGGTCTTTGTTGGCTGTTCTGGGGACGTTACCGCTTTACAGGGCCCGTAAAAACACTGACGCAAGTTGCCGAGCAGACTTCTTCCAAGTACGAGTAACAAACGGAATCAAGGGAAGTTGGTCAACCTAGATACGTTATCACTGCATGCAGTATTCAATTTTCTGGTACAAGAAATCAAATAAAAATCAAAAGAAAAGTGAATTTACCTGATCAATATTCCAGCGCCTAATATGGAAATGAAATCGAAGAAAAAGCGATTATGTAATCCATTTTCTATTGTCTCTTTCAAATTTTCTTTGATTTTCATTCAATCTTCATTTGATTTCTACATCAATAAAATCTAATAGGTGCTATTCGCTTGTAATTTAATTTTGATGCAATGTTTTGTGCAAGAAAATTGATCCCTGCATGCAGTGTATGTAAAGCGTATGATGTCTCGAACACGGTAGTGTATGTCTGCTTGAGTGACACTGTCACATTATGTCTCGCGCCGCGCATGATGGCTCGAATAGGCTCGTATCAGATCAAGATCCCCAATGAGCTGCACACGTAGCGAGGCGCCACAACCCACAGCTCACCGGCAGAAGAGCCACTGTCGCTGTTGGTCGCGAAAAGGGCACTAAGTGCACGTCTGACGCCCGCAGTCACAGTGCACGGAAATAATATCATCTTTGATCGACTTCCAAATACGGTACTCACCCCCTAGCAAGTGGTTCCCGACGCTAAGTCGCGTCCGCCGCATATACTTGCATCAAGCATCCTCATATACTACACCCATCAACAGCATACATGCCCGTGGCTTGAATTCTGCGCTGAATATCTCAAAGCAGTATCACAAACTTCGAGAATCCGTTGCCCTCTAGCTTTGTACGTTCTCCCTCTTTTGCAAGCTGTCTCTCTCTCTCACCTGACCTAGTACACAAAGATCATAGGAATTCTGCTAAACTTATCATCTTTGTGCCAAAGTGTAAGACACCACGATGAATGCTGCAGATTTTCGCGCATATTCTTGCCGCCTTAGCTGATCGCTTTCTCTATCCTCCTACATGAAACACCTGCTTTTTATGGCGCATCGTGACTCCCTTGATTCTTGCATATTGCTCAGCTTACACGCAGTACACTGTCGAGGCAAGGCAGCGGATCATAATGACACCATCCTAACAATATCGGCTAGTATAACTTGAAGCGATGCTCGTACTTCCCGCACCTGTATCGACGTGGCCCTTCATATTCAACAGGAGTACTCTGTAACCTCTCTGAAGGGAGAGCAAGCACAGCGTTCGACACAGTCACAGTGCCGAATAGGCCGTAACGTTGATGTATCTAGACACGGCAAAAGGACTACACAAGCCTCTCCGTGTTCACCTGGAGGTTGCGCGAGATTGTGTAGAGAAGCGCGCATCATGGTCAGTACAAAGTACGAACGCTGTCTGTCATGCAAGATGCGCGCGGAGAACTCCGGTGCGTGTGTTTGTTAACGAGCCACCAGCGCCCTGCACAAATGTTCCACCGCGTCTCACGTGCGCGTCAGGCCATTGTGGCGGCGTCGCATGTAAACACCGCCATAGGCCACACCCTTTTCAACCTTATCCCTCCTCCATCTATTCGCACAACGTATCTAACCCGAGCGATCAGCAAACCTGAGACTTTACGGCACCATGGCTCGTCTCTCTGTCGTTTCTGAACAGCTCATAAGCACTGCAAGTATACTGCAAAAAATAGCCGAATACCTGCCACTCCAGGACGCACGTTCTATGTCGGCTACCTCACGGAGATTCTATATCGCGGCGAGGCGTCGCGTGCATAGACAGCTGCATATCATGAATAGCGCCATGCTCGAAAAGGCTTGCATGCTCTACACACCTTTAGGGGTCGCCTCCGATCTGCTGCTTCTGGTGCGAGAGCTCGATCTCACGTTCTCAGGGGCGGTAGGAAGACGTGTCGTCTTTGCACCCCAGCTTGCGGTGCTCCTCATAAGCGCGAAAAATGTGCGACACCTGTCACTCGACTTCGCAGAGTCGTGGATCCAGGGGTCGAGCGAGGTCGCTGCAGCCTTGGTGAACATAGATAACCTGGCGCACGTTGAGTTCCACGACGCCGGATATCACACACTCGGCGTCATCCACCACATGCACAGCAGGCCGCTCTCCATCGGGATCTGCAACCAGCCCAGGACGCGAGATGTGGATAGACCATCTCGGGGGCAGCCGATCAGCCTTCTGCAGACCGTCAAAAGCCTCGCGCCGCACGAGGCCGTGCACTCCGTCAGAATCGCGCTCAGCAAACTTGCGCCTGCCGGGGACGCCGACGCTCCGCTCCCCGCGTGGCGATGTATAAACGTGCGCTATCTCGAGGTCGATCTGTGGCGCTGCACGAGGCCGCACGCCATATTGCTTCAGCGTGCATTCCCTGAGTTGCGGCACATCCACGTACTCACCTCTCCGTGGCGCTCGGTGGACGAGCCGGAGGTGGACCTGCTGGAGACGCCCCTCCCCGGCTGGCCAAGGCTGGATACTGTCTCGGGGTGGCCTAGGCCGCTACTGGAATCGGGTCTATCGTGTACAACGCACCATCTGCAGCTGCTGCATAGCGACGATGCACCCTGTCTTGCCGAGGACGCAGTGAACTTGCTTATGCGCACAGCTCCTGCAGTGCTCACATTCAAGTACGATAATCCTCTCGGTCATCAGGCGTCTTTCCGCGAGTCGAATTCCTGGAGCATTTTGAAAGATGTCGCGGGGCGGGTTCGTGTCATTGTCTTCGGCATGACGGATATTGTGGTGAACCCGTTTGCATGGATGGTGCGTCTTTATGCGCGGGACATACATATAGCGTAATGTGCTGACCCAAGCTGTGCACTTAGCAACATATGCTGAAAGGATGTGCCGAGACCGACGTCATTTGCATCATGATCCACGGTTTGTATCCGGTAGACGTATCCAATTTCGAGGAACGCTATGCCGCGCTCATCGCAATCCATATGCCCTCACTGCGATGCTTTGCCCTCAGCTTTGACAGAGACATCGAGAAGCGTCCTATATTTCCCACCGGCGGGTTTCCTTGCGAGCCGAGCTGGCGCTGGTGGAGAATGAAGGAGTCAAAAACCAGCGGACGCATGGTGCCAGAGCGCGTGAATGACTTCGTAGGTGAACGCGTTGCGACTTATCTCTTTTCCCCTGAGTATAATCCCGACATCAATTTGGATGGTGAGTACTCTCGCTACCCTCCCAATATTGGAACCGTTCACTGACATGTTTGTGGATCAGACTCCTTGTTTCTTACGACTGATCAGACATCAATTTGACGGTTGTAAAATGAGTTTTGGGACCAAATGCACACCTTTATCCCGTGCTACTTGAAGTGTTATCGTGCGTCTACTATAACAAGCGAAGTTGGACAATAGTAACGCAAGACGATGTTCATATACGAGGCGATAGGGATGCAAGGATAATGGCTTGGTCTTTAAAGGCGCGCAGGATATAGTCTGAGAGGAACCTTATGTAGGATTCGGTGGACAGGTGGTCTACTTCGTTGTCCAGCCATTTGTACCAGCGCGGATTGTGCTCCCACCGGTGAACCCAGTATATGGAAACATCTGTGAACATCAAGAACCTGACATGGGACAGTGACAGTAAGCACCGATGTCATCGGGCGAGTATCCGGGCGATCAGCGGTACATGGAATTGCCTCAGAAGAGACTGAGGGCAATTCGTGGTGTCAATGAATGGGACGGTATGGGCGGATTAGTGGAATTTCAGTGTCTAGGTTTGTGTTGTCTGTAGATCATGTACGAGGCAGGAGCAGAAGATGAGACGCAATCGAGACGGAAGAGACGGAAGAGACGAGTCAAAATACATCCAAGAGAAGCAGCTGGTGCATGATGCGTCTAGAGAGGTGAAAAGGGAAGATGGTGCGCCCTCGAGACATGACACGCGACATTCGAGACTGTCTCTGTGTCGCTATAGCATTTATGCTGCCGTATATTACAACGAGCGCAGCATATGCAGCTGGCACGACATGTTAGTATCTTCAACTAAACCCTTATCGAGGCATGCAACCACCGCTCGATTTGAATGCCAGCACGAAAAGCTGGACTGTTGAGCAACTCGAAGAGAATTATATCGAGTGCTATTCAAGTCACAGAGTCCAAACGAAGATTGGTGTAGCACAAGTCGTCGTCGAGTTTTCAAGCGCCCATATAACTGGCCGCATGAATCAGCCCCATCCAAATCGGTCAGAGTTCTTTACTGTCTGGAGCCTTTCTCGCACTCCATCGAGTATATTATTGATACTCCACTATAGCTCACATGCACAGCTCTGGGTACTATACCCCCATACTACGCCTTCACTGGCCCGAGACTACTTAGTGCTTCGACACAAGACGGAGAAGTCCTTGTTGGGCCCGTGGCCCTCATGGCGTGTAAGCGATGATACATGTATTCATTGTTGGAGCTAGTCGTGAGCAGGCTTATCAGCTACATCATCCCATGACTTGCGCCGAGAACAATCCATGGAAACGTCCTCAAAGGCCGGTGCGTTCGCTGCGTTTACCATGGCCTCTTGCTTCTCCTTCGTAGTGGCACAAGCCACATCTAGTAAGAGATCCATCGCATTTTCATGATACAATATCGGTTTGTGGACTGTACGCTCGATCGTACAGCACCTTCAATGGATTAGAAGCACCCTTGAACTGAACACCGTCAAGATCTATGGAAACCGGCTTTCGGCCTCTCTGAAGCAAGGCGCCTTCCACGGGTGGTTTGAAGTGACCATCGTAGTCCGGTATGGCGGGACGTATTGGCTCGACGATCTCCAGGACACGCAATACTACGACTCGTTTTTTCGCATGTTTTGGAAGCGTAGATCGCTCGAAGCAACAGAGTATTTGGCCTATACACCAAGGAGGGGTTAATATGCAGGTCCACCCGTCGTTTTTACACGCTCACCGGTGTACGTTGGGCTGGGCATATGTTTCCTGCTGTCCCGCCACTGATCGCGCAAACGTGGACTTCGAACTAAGTCCTCGTCTAGCCAAACATACGGCGTGAATGTGGAGTTGGAGAGATTTAGTATGAACGGGTCCTCGATGTGAAAGAAAAACTGTTGAGACGTGCGGCGAACGAAGTGTACATCTGTTTGTTTCTTGCAACGTTACAAGAGGTCCTGGGATACCAGCTGGTCTCTCAGCAGGACATTGGCAAGCATACGGTAATTGATCCTCGTTGCGATATCCATCAGACGTATGGCGTACGGTAAGTGGCCGGAACGCAGAGAGAGATCAGTGCCGGAAGCACAGTCGAGCTCGCCTGTAGGAGGGAGGAGTCGGAAACCAGCAGTGGGAGGACGAGAGGGAGTAGTAGAGCCAGCCCTTCGTTTCATGCGGCAATTGACTGGTTCCCGTTGAAGTAGCACTACTCAGCCAGGGCGAACCGGTAAGAAGCTGCGTGAGAGCGCCGTTCCCTGCCTTGCGATCTGGAGTGTGGCCCCGCGAATTCCACCATGATCCCCCCACTGTTGGTTCTGTGCGGCGGGCCAACATCTTGCGGTCCCAGACTTGGGACACCGGCCCATATAGTGTGATGACGTCGCGTGAATCAAGACGAGATGCATCGAGGGTGATGATGGAGTTGGCATATTGAGGTGGACGCTGAGCCGCAAGGGTCATCATGTAGATGCTCGACGACATTACATTGAACATGGCTTACGCTGATGGCCGTGCTGAAGTCCGAGCTAAGCGTGCCAGAAACTCTGCGTCCCGCGCCTGACCGTTGTGTTACTCTGAGGCCAGATGCCTTGAAAGGCATTGGTAGTGCAGCATACATACTCGTAGCATGTAGATTGACAGGCTATTACACGTCCGAGAATCAACTTCTGTTCAAGTCAGCGTTGCGGGCGCGGATGAGTTCGAAGTAACAAGCTGGCCAATAACAATGCGCGCGTGGGAAATACATTCCATTCCGAGACTTAAAACGCCTACTTATCATCGGCGCCTGCCGGCTACCCAGTATAGCACAGCATTGATATGCTCGTTGAAGTATCCAGCCAATTCAAAACTTATCGATGTCTTCTGGGACGACGTCAAACGTGACCTCTATAGGCTCAAACGCTGTTGATTGTCTCGCGCTTCGACCACGAAGGACTACACCAGCGACGAGTTCAAGCAATGCATGGGCACGAGCACCAGCCACTCCGAGTTGATATTGCACAATGCCAGGAGCACGTCTGGCACCATGCAGACATCGTAGACGTCTCATTACGATGACCCCAGAACCTCGAATTGTTCTTTTCCATTCCCAAGCTGAGCGCGTTCGGGTCTGGCATTCATGAATGTATTACTGGCTATGTAGAGAGCTCTGAACAATAGATCCTACAATGCGCCAATCATGAGTCTCGCCCCCAAGTGTGCTGTCCGGCCTAGTTTGTCGTGGGTGGACTGTTTTGTCGCTCGATGATGTCAACCTGCTCGAAGGTCAGATAGACTGCAGTAGAATGGAAGCACGGAAAGCATAAATCAATTTGGGACAAGGTACTCGTGCGCTTGTGAGTATAGAAATGTTTGACCGTGATATCCTCCTCGATGTTTACTTTTCCTCGTCGGCACTGGAGCGGCGATAGCGAGTTTACACGGTATGGCAATGCACAGACCCCCCTTCCGGGGCGGAAGACCTAGCTTTGACGTCTCCGAAACAAGACCTTAGCCTTCTGGTCAGGGATCAGCGCCGTGAAGATCCACCTAGAAGACGGTAGTGCGCCGTCCTCCTTCATCTTCACATCATATGTCACCACAACATGGGCTAAAATCGCCTTCATCTCCACTTCCGCGAAGATCCGACCAGGACTGGCAATCTCATCAATGACGAAGCAGCGTGGTGGGCCTGCGGGAACACACACCATCCATGCTTCCCGTGCCCAAATGGGAGGAAATCTGGACCCAAGTTGACTATCAGGCCCTTCGTGCCCGACTGATCCTCGCTGCGCTTGAAATAAAAACGCCACGGATTAAAGACACTGGCGTCTTCGTAAATGTCGTTGTCAAAGTGCCGAAGGTACGAGCCTGCGCCGACATTGCTTCCAGCGGGAATCACTGTCCCATCAGAGAGCACGAAATCCTTGAGGGCCTTGAGATTTACAGAGGCTGTCAGGGCTATCAGCTTAGGTGGCATACCCAAGAAATGCAGTGCATACAGCTGGATGCCGACATCCGCAGGACCTCCCTCACGAAGCTGTCGATCTTGTACATCTTGTCAATGGCTGACTTTGTCCAGCCTTCCTCTTGTATGACTGCCTCGACTTCTGCTCTGAGCGGATCCACGTACTGATGATACGCCGCCAAGTGATACATGACTTGTGTGAGAATCTGCAATGCCAAGGTCCAAGAGCGAAGCCAAACAGAACAGTGGTAGTCGTATGGACAGCTGCGAAGTTGACAGAAAAGATGCGCAACACGAGGGGACGAACTGATCGTTCATGGGGCGGCGCATTGTCAATGAGCCACTGCAGCATGTCGTTCTGCAGCGACCGTGAGCATCAGTCACATAGGTCATCCCGACATGCTTACAGGTCTGTCTGTCCATTTGTCTCCTAATTCACCGTGCTTGCCCAAACGCTCGAGTATAGCGGGACCAAAGTGGACTATACCCTCGTCGATGTTTGTAGGTACGTTGGTGCAGAAGCGTGCTATGAAGCTGTCATGCGGCTAATTCATGACTTGAAATGCCCCAGACTTCAGAATCGACACTCACGGTCTAAGAATCGCAGGGAAGAGTTTGAGAACCAATGCGCCCTTGACTACGTCCATAGTGAACCTTTCGTTGAGGTCGCAGTAATCCGCATTCTTGCCTACGCGTGTGTCATAAACCATCAGAGAAGGCAACGGGCGAACGAAAGTGGCAAACCAACAAAAACGCGATTGCTGGTCCTGCAGACTACTTTGATGAACGAATCCTTCACCCCAACTTCCTTCCAGGCTGTCGGTAATGTGCGTCAGTCCGAGCTATCTGCGCGGAATGAGTATAACTTACAGCTATCCTCAACACATATCTCTTCGCTCACTGCGGTGACCAGCTCATCGTGCATCTCCGGGAAGAAGCGATTGATATTGCGTGTGAGCTGGCCTCGTATGAGCGCATTGTGCTATTGATGGTGGTGTATCTCCGGTCCCATGGTGTAGACAATCTGCGTCATCTGGACATACCATGAGAATGGACTGAACTGAATAGACCATGAAAGATTACCGACGTCATTGGCGGACTCGGCAAAGGAGAGAACGTCATCAGGCGCCCTTGCAATTTCCTCGATGTGTTGAGGATTGGTTACTATGATGCGCCAGCCCGCTGGCTCTGCGTATTTGAACAGTCTGCCGCGGTACTGGCCGCTGTATTGAAATGCACCAAATATATACCATTGAGCATGCACATACCTTGTTGTATCCTTCTCGACTGATGGAAGCAATCCGTGATATATTCCGAACGATAGAGTAGTGGTACAATATAGGCAGAGACGACCCGCCTACAGTCGGTATTACGCGCAGCTACAGCATATAGTCAGAATGATAGCAAGATAGCGTTAATGGGGCGGTCACTGGGATACGCACTTTTTGATCAGAGATTGCCCTCAGGAGCGCAATCAGGTAAAATACTGTTGAAGTAAACAGCGCATATACCAGCAAAGCTGAACTCATCATTGCCGTTTCTCGCTGTAAACAACGTGAACACAGTTGGGCAGGAGAACGACCGAGAGGGAGAATGAACCGCACCTGGCTGATATTCGCGTATTTGACCTGTCCGAAAAAGAAAGGCTAGTCTGGATTCGCTTTCACATTGGCAATTGTAGCACATCATTGCATTCAAGATGTCGAGTCATTGTCGAGCGCGCTCGTCCTTTGGCATCATATGGAAGATATGCAAGGTACCCGATCATTTTGTAAGCTATGCTTGTCCGGCTCTGCATCCCTCACCTGCACCATATCTCGGTACGGATGGAACATGTAGCAGAGAAGCAAGCCCGACATTTCCAATGTCTCCTTGGTATCGTACGAGGATGCAGCGTCGATTCCCACAGCCAAGGGTAAGGGTCCCGCAAAAAAGGCTGAATTACGGTAGCGCAACCTATCGCATCAAGCTACTAACAGTTGTGTTATTGATACCCTCGAACTGCGTAATAAATCAATTGAGCTGTACGTACAGCGGCTGCGGAGTCGCATCCAGTGCGTCTGTGTTGGAACTTGAGATTGTGGCGAGCGCATGCCACCGTATTTGGCATTGTTTGTAGTACCTCGCAGACTTTGCGCGAGCCATCCTGTATGTTCCTTACGCGTTTGACAGAGCTCAGACAAACGCGATATATCTTTGTTGATCGTTCTCGCTTCGGGTCTCGGACGAACTTTAACAGTCTGCACTGTGCAGGCGCCACCACATATCATAGCATTGGGAAAGTTGGAGGGACTTCAACTGGTTGCACATGCTAAATGAAGCTGCGAATCCAGGGACGGCCCGGCCCCGGCTGTCCGCCGAGAGCTAGGTGCGTCAATTTTGGTGGGGTCATTGCTTCTGGACATCTACAGGGAGGCGGGGTTACAGCGGCGCCGCCACAGCGCTCTGCGACCAGCCGTGTTGCAAGATGAGCATGCCCCAAAGTTGAGGGACAGCTTATCGTGGCAGCACACGGAGAACACATTGGGAGTTGATAAGCTCTTGTCGAATTCGAACCTGTGTCCAGTTGATTCCATGTCGTTAGACCATCTCCTGCATACTAATTTGTGCGCACGCGGGATTGATGCGGAATTCGGAAGCAATGGTCGGGTACTAGGATCAGCGACCCGACCCGACATACGCGACACAGTCTCCTGCGAGCAAAAAACCCTTTCAACCTGCGTGGGCTCCGGGTACCCGGGTATAGCGCAGTCTAGACTGGTGTGAAGTAGCAGTGACAGACAAAGGAGTTACTGGTCTGGCCTTGAACAAACAAGTGCATACGGGCCACCGGCACCAGCAAGAAAACACAACTCAAAACACTAGTACTCATGTATTATTGATATCCCTATTTTCTAATGTCTAACGTACGAAGGAACTCTAGGCAAGGTCCTACGATAAGTGATACAGTATTACTGATGGTGGCAACGAGAGATCGCGATGGGTAAATAGCTGTAGGATGCGAGGTATATGCGCAAGGGAGAGACGACCACAGCCAGTCTACGTGAGTCTGAGTCTATCCACCACACTCCTAACCTCCAAGCGCGTCTATGCAGCCGCACGCGAGGGGTTGCGCGCGAGCGTCTGGCCGGCGCGCTGTGCCTGGATGCTGCTGAAGCGCTGCAGCTCCTCGGGGTTGACGGAGATCTTCTGGCCGAGACCAACCTTGCGTGCCGCGCGGCTGAGGAACGACGTGCGGTTCGCATACAGGGACTCGACGCGCGAGGTCGTGCGGGTCGCGGGGACGCCGGAGGCGGAGGCCTTGGCAGCCTGCGCGACCGCCTCGTTGTGGCGCGAGCGCAGCTTCTTGATGACCGTCGCCTTCATCGCAAACTTGATCCAGTCGAGGGGCACGAACCAGACAATGTCCTGCACGGCGAAATTAACACCAGGGACACCTTCGCACAACAATGAGGACTTACCCAAACCCAGACAATACCGACCCAGCCACCAGAGATGCCGTGGATGTCCGTGAAGCCCCAGTTGCCATACACAGCAATGATGGTCGAGATGAGCTGGGCGATACAGAAGGCACAGAAGAGCGCGACTGAGGGGCGCTCCATGAAGAAGAAGCTGTGAGAACGCGTGGTGAAAATCAGTGCTTGCGAAATGATCGCAACCTGGAGGTAGACGATCGAGTGCAAGATGCGGTCGTTGTGGTTCGTGGCCATCGTCGCGCCGCCTTCAAACACGACGCCGAACTTGCGCCAGAAGAAGTCAGTCTTGATGCAGATAGCGACGAGGGCAATCCTGAATGGCAGGCAGTTAGCTTTTCTGTTATGGCTCAAGAATCATAGACGACCTACGTAGAGGCCGTGAGGTAGAGACCGTATGCGACAGCATATGAGAAGATCTCAGCAAGGTCCCAGCTGTCCGGTGTGTCCGAAGGCAACACACGGTCAACCGAGAGGGTCATGATGGTACCGTCATTGAGCAGGGCGATGACCAGAACCATGAAAGGCGGGAAGTCAAACTTGAACGCGAAGGCAAGGATGGCGAAGCAGACGACGATACGGATGGTGACGGCGCACGCGTAGATGGAGTAGTTGCGCATACGCTGGAAGATGATACGCGAACCGCGGATGGCGTGCACGATCGTCGACAGACCAGGTTCCGTGAGCACGATGTCGGCGGCACCACGGGCAGCATCGGTAGCACCCTCGACGGCGATACCGACGTTGGCACGCGAGAGCGCGGGCGCGTCGTTGGCACCGTCACCAGTCATGGCAACCAAGTGGCCGAGACCCTGGAGACGCTTGACAATCTCGTACTTGTGCTCGGGGAAGACTCCAGCGAAGCCGTCGGCGTCGAGGATCATCTCGTCAAGCGAACCGTGCTTGCCTCCGGGCGCGGGGCCGTCCTTGAGAACCTTGGCGGGGTACATGTGGTCACCGAGGCCGAGACGACGACCGGTCTCCTTCGCAATGGCGAGCTGATCACCGGTAACCATCTTGACGCGAACACCGAGGGCTTGGGCATCGTCGATGGTCTGCTTGGTGTCCTCACGAGGAGGGTCGAAGATGGGCAGAAGACCAATGAGCTCAAAGCCGTTACCCTCAGCCTCATAGTCGGTGCCATCAACCTCCTCAAACGCAACTGCAAGAGCACGAAGACCACGCATGGCGAACTCCTCGACGTCAGCCTCGAGGCGGTTCTCGATCTCGTCCGTCTTGTTACGTGTGCAGAGCTCGATGATGATACCGGTCATACCCTTGGTGACACGCTTGAGCTTGCCGGAAGACTCCTCGAGGTAGGTGATCTCCGTGCGCTTGTCGACGGGGTTGAAAGGCTTGAAGTCGAGGAGCTTGATGCCAGCGCGGGCACGAGAGGTGTCGCCAAGGGCGCCGACGACACAAGCATCGATGGCATCCTGGTTCTCGGTACGCGATGAGTAGGCAGCCAGAAGAATGACGTCCTCTGAGGTGAAGGGACCATATGTACGAACGGTCTCGCGATCAATGGTGAGCTTGTTCGTGGTGAGCGTACCAGTCTTGTCAGAGCACAAGATGGTGACGGCGGCAAGCTCCTCGATGGCAGTGATACGAGTGACGATGGCCTTGTACTTCGCGAGCTGCTGGGCACCGACGGCGAGCGTGACGGACAGAACGGTGGGCATGGCAATGGGGATACCACCGATCAAGAGCACCAGGATGTTGTTGAGGCCACGACGATACTGGTAGCGGAAGCCAGCGTACAAGCAGAAGATCTCGGCAATGACGAAGATACCAATGGAGACAAGACAGAAGGTACCGATTTGGGCAAGGACCTTCTGCAAATGGCCAGTGGAGTCGTCATCTTGACCGACAAGCGACGCAGCGCGACCGAAGAACGTGTTGGGACCGGTGGAGATGACAACACCCTCGGCCTCACCCTGCTTACAGGTAGAACCACTGCGGCAAACATAAGCATAGGGATTACATATAACACGGGCGCAACTTACGAGAAACATTGGTCACCCGTCTTCTTGCTCTGAGGAAGAGACTCGCCGGTGAGCGCAGCTTGGTCGATGGAGACGTTGATGGCTTCAGTCAGACGACAGTCCGCAGGGACAACGTCACCAATCTTGAACGAGACCATATCACCAGGGACGAGGTCGGACGACTCGATTTCACTCCATGTACCGCCACGCCTGACCTTGGCTTTCGGCGCAAGCGAGTCCATGAGAGCCTTGACGGCGTTACCAGCGTTACGCTCCTCGTAGAAACCGATGGCCGAGTTGATGAGCAAAAGTAGAATGATACCGACAAAGTCCTCCCAGTCAGGGGGCATGTGCTCGCCGTTGGACAGAGCGATAGCAACGAGAGCGGCACCCTCCATGACCCAAGACAAGGGATTCCACATAAAACCGAGGAACTAGGGCAGGAATATTAGCGACGATGGAGAGGACATGGTTGATGAGAGAGCTTACCTGCAGGAAAGGGTTTTGTTCTTCCGCTTCAAGCCTGTTAGGACCGAACAGCTCGAGACGGCGAATGGCCTCTTCAGGAGTCAAGCCTTGGTCGTCGCACTGGAGAAGCTTGAAGACATCGTCGACACCGATGGTCTCGAGATCGACCTTTTCCTTGTCATACAAGTCCTCAGCACGAAGCTGGATCTGGGACATATCCACTTTGGCGTCTGTAGACAACGTCATGATCAGCACCGAAGAGAACACGAAAGAAGCACACGAGCAAAAAAAATACACACGTGTAACCTCTTCCTCTTCGTGACCAAAGTCCTTGTACTCCCGTTTCTTCTTTTCGGGGGCATCGGGAGTACCAGGCTGCTTGGAGTCTACCACCGGCTCTGTGGAGCCGGCGATCTTCTCAGTTGGTTCGGACATCGAGGAGGTGCTTGACGAAGAGGTGGGGAAGGGCGGAGACGGGAGAAAACCCGGAAGGGTCCAAGGAAATCGCTAGCGCGAAGTGGGGGTTGACACGACACGCAGGAGCGAGGGATATGGTTGGGGGGGGAGGAATGGACGAGGACCAGCGTGGTGTGAGGGTATATATATATATGTGGCCCCCTCTTCGGAAGCGCAACGCCCGAGTCTCAGTTAGCCGCCCGTCCCTCCGGCAAGCCTCCAATGCCGAATCTGACCGATCGCTGCCGTCGGGGTGTCTGCAATGGGGCGCACCCGCCGTCTGCCTGTACGACATCTACCGCACCCCATTACTAAAACACTCGCGGGCTAGCTGTGGCCCTGCACAGAGCGACCTCGTCGGTGGCGGTCGTCGTTCGGTCGACTGCACAGCCCAGGAACGTCCGTTGGCAGCGGCGGGCCCATCCGCTCCTCGGTAATCGGAGTATCCGCATGTTCTGCTCTGCCCGACCATCGGCGTCTGCGTCTGATCGAAGCACACTTACCGCTGCTATGCACAAGCACCCCGTTAATGCGGCTGGCTCCCGCTTTGGCGGTGGTCTGTGCGGCGAGCGCGCTGCAAACGGCCAGCGCAGCTGACTTTCCCAATACGACCAGGGGCCCATCGATGGCGTTGATGTTATTTTTGATTCGGAAGAACCGTAGCACGGACGACGCGATCGGCTCGTAAAATCCGCGCTTACTAAGCGCCGCATGGTGTCCGTCAACGCGCATGTTCCTTATCAGGCAACTCCCACTTACCCGAACCCATCCGGGGACTGACGGCGGCGACAGGGTCTGTCCTGTGCCGCCATGCCGCCAGGCAGAAACACGGCCGGTGTCTCTTGCATTCGGGGCCCTACTTTAGTCCGTAAGCAAGACATGCACACCAGTATTTTCACCTCTAAAAAAAGCCCGATTGCAGCACTACTACAGGATTCACCGACCCATGGCATTCTGTCTTAGTATGCTACCTTCGCAGTCAATCCCTCCAGCTCGCGCTCATAGCAGCGATGCTTGCTGACCGCCAACGCGAATGTGGAGATGAAGCCCTTGCTGTCTTGCTCGATCCTCAGAGTATCAGCGACGATCGACCCCGCGTCATAGGTCCCCGCGGTAACAACGCCGTACGAGTTCGTGACGGAGTTGCTCCTGAGATCATGGGCAAATTGCACTCCTGGAAGCTGGACAGCCTCGCGCAAGAAGGTCACTCCTGGGATTCAGATCAGCCTGGGGCCCCGTCGTAGCGGCAGCGAGATATGGCGACTCACCTTCACCCAGCGCACCGATCGCCTTGCAATGACCGAACGCCTCCCTAATCCAATGAACAGTCCTGCCGTTTTGCGCCAAGTTTTGCGCATGTTCGGGACCGCTCGGGATGATAAATGCATCGTACATCGTACTCCTTTGTCCCTCGAAGTGATGGTCAGCCCATACACCTACGCTAGATCCCGAGCCCTCCCCCTTCGGGTGGATCCATCCTCGTCTCGGCCCAATAATCCACGTCGTCGCCTGGCCTGCCTTGAATGCAGCCCTTAGGCCTTCGACCTCTGCCATGGAGAACCCATCAGCTAAGAGGATCGCAATCCTCCTCGAGACAATCGTCGGTTCCTTGGGCGCATAGTAAAGCTGGGACAATGTCGGTGTCGACTTTCCGTGATTTTGACGAGCAGGTCGATCTGGAACAATGCCGCCAACGTTGGTGGCCACTTCTCTAGCGAGGTCAAAGTCGATGTTGTTCAGGATTTTGGAGTATGTCTCGTACACAACGGGATCGTCGCAATGGCTGAGCTCGAAAGAGATGGCAGCAACGACGTGTGCTTTCTCGTGCGGAGCAAGAGAGTTGTAGAACAGCTGCGCCTGATCAAAGTATTCCTGGAACTTGTGACCACGCTCGCGCAGCTTGATACCTTGAACTGCCTGAGGGAAACTACGTCATGAAATTAGATTAGTAGAATAGCCCCCAGCAAACGACTGACTCAGCGTAGCCCCCCTCGCTCGTAGGTACCGGCCTTCCGATACCTTGACGGTTAGGCCAGTAATTGATACTGCCCTTCGTAATCTTGTGCCTGAGTTGCCCGTCTCGCTGGAAGTTGAGAACCGGACAGACAGGGCGGTTTATCGGAAGCTCTTGCCAGTTTACTCCGAGGCGCGTGAGCTGCGTGTCCAGGTAAGAGAAATTCCTGCCCTGGAGTAGAGGGTCGTTGCTGAAGCCGATACCGGGAACAACATGGGAAGTACAAAACGCGACTTGCTCCGTCTCCGGGAAATATTCATCGACCGTCCTGTTCAGCACCATCTCGCCGATAATCTCCAGAGGAATGAGCTCCTCGGGCCAAACTTTCGTCGCATCGAGAATATCGAATTCGAAGTCGTGCTCGCGCGCCTCCGGAATGGTCTGAATAGCAAACTTCCACTTCGGATAAGCACCTGTTGTAATCGCCTCTTCGAGGTCTTTGCGATGGAAATCTCGGGTAGGAGACATATAAACACCACGCAGTCGGCGGCGAAAAAGAAAACCCTCACCGGGATCCTGCCCAGCCAATTTCAGCGCCTCGTCCCACACCAGGCTATGAACGCCAAGCTCCGGTAGGAAGTGGAATTTCACGAAGTAACGCTCTCCTTTAGCGTTCATTAACATGTATGTATTGACGCCGAAACCTTGCATCATGCGAAGCGACCGAGGGATGCCGCGATCGGACATTACCCACATAATCATGTGCGCGGCTAATAGGAGATAATCAGCGACAAGGGACTCTAGCAATCTTACCAAAGAGAAACGCACACTCGGGCTGTAGTCCCACATAATCCCAAAAGTTGTTGTGCGCGCTTTGTCCTTGGGGCACCTCGTTGTGGGGCTCTGGCTTAACCGCGTGGACGAAGTCTGGGAACTTGATCGCATCTTGAATGAAGAAGACTGGAATGTCATTGCCGACTATATCCCAGTTTCCTTCCTGGGTGTAGAATTTGACTGCGAACCCGCGAACGTCGCGTACGGTGTCCTAGTTTCATGGGCGTCATATGTCAACACACACTGCAGTCTTGCAAGTCAGGAAGAGGCGTACAGCGCTTCCGCGAGACCCTTGGACAGTACTGAATCGCGCAAAGACCGGAGTTGTTCTCGAAGAGTCTGTCAAGACTGGCGCATACGTGTACTTGGCAGCGCTGTCGTTGTACACCTTGAAGTAGCCATGAGCGCCCACACCGCGAGCATGCACGACGCGCTAGTCGGGGGCACTTAAATCAAATGCAAAGTAACATGAAGCGCGAGTGTGTACCTCAGGGATCCGCTCGTGATCGAAACGGTGAATCTTCTCTCGGGCCATCTAACGAGCGATCGTAAGCAGATGGTAACCATCAGCGCAGGAACTGGACACACGTGGTCTTCCAGGAGAGATGGCCCGACAGTGCCATGGTCCTGCGCCTTGAGCCTAGAAAGGATTATACGTCAACACCGACGGTGTCTCGACCATGAGCAGAGGAAGCGGAAGCCTAAAGGCTGCATATATGCGCTAGATATCATACTAGATGGAGCATGCAGTGATATCCGACGGGGGAATGACCAAAGATGATTGTGATGTCAGCGAAATGGACCGTGCGCACCAGTTGTCGGTGTCGGAGACGAAGACACCATGGTCGTTTGTGAGCCCTTTTGTCGGCTTCGTGGACGGGTCGATTATGTCTCTTTGGAGGTCTGCGATCTTAGCGGTCTGCGTGGCAGCAGTGAAGACCTGCATAGCGGCGTTCGTAATTGCACTGGTCATTGTGGAGGACGAGGGAAAGGGAGATGGACGAGAAAATGAGAAAAGCCCCGGTATTTATGAGCCCGTCGAGATGGACAGCACGTCATTGACAGGTAGTGGGCTATGATGAAAGGAAGACGACGACGTCATTGGGCATCCTCGTCCATTTCCGGTAAGCCTCCTGCCTTACTTGGATGAACCGCATAGAGGGCCCTGCTCTGTCGTACCGAAATGATCACCCACCCAGGACCCGTTGTATCCACACGCGATGACCAGTAAAGATTTTGCGCCACTGATTCCCTGTCGTGGCTTCTCTACATGGCACTGAGTAGCGATGTCAGTGCAACAGCGACCGAACAATGCTCAAAAATAGTGACTTCGGATAAAATCATTTCACAGCCCCTATATAGGCTCCGCTGATGACACAAAATCGACTGACGAGCAACAGTCTCCATATCATGCTCAAAACATTGGCTCTGAGACAAAAGCTCAGAACATGGCTGGCAGCATGAGCACACTTGTGATGCCTATCCACGGCGGTGCGTTGGCCGACGTGGATTACCAGCTATGACATCTACAACAAACCGTTAAACAGTCATGAGACGATCGCAGATTAACAACTTCCACGCACCAAGTACATCCGTAGCACGCGATACTGGTACAACCCCAAGCTGGCATAGGGTCGTCGAACAAGGATTTTGTCGAGAGAAGCATACAAATCGCGGGCCTTTTATACCATTATATCTGTCACAAGATGTCTAGATAGCAGCCACTTCGCAATGATGCCGTCTACATGAGTATGAAAGGTCAGCAGATGCCTATCAAAACTGTGTAGTTTCAGGACATCATCAGAATCAGAATTTGAATAAAGGCATTCGTTCCCTGAGAGAGCTACCAAACTGTAGAACGCGACAAGGATTGCGACGGTTGTCGAAATGAACGATCGACGCGCGACAGGAAACCAGACACAGACTCGTGGGAGAATACGGCATGCTGGGCGCTTATGAACTTGACTCCAACGACTTCGAACGAGTTTGTTCTTGTTGCTTGCTGTGTGCCGGATTCTATGGCTTGGATGGCATTCGATGCCATCCTCATCGAGTTGCTCGACGACCTAACGATATTGCACTTCGCAACATGGGCAGTGCCTGACAACGTAGCGTGCTTTCCCCGCTGGCAATCAAGTCGAGCGATGTTTGCAAGCTTCGGTGAGCATTTGGTTGATGAGTCGGCACAGGGATGAAACACCTGGTGGGCTGCAATATACATTTATAACACTACACATACCCCTGATTGACTACCGGCTTGGAGTGCGCATGGCACGTAGACGTGAATGCGCCACAGTCCTGTGGTGCATTTTACGTCTGCGCGTAGTGCAAGCAAGCCTTGGGGTCATCGTATGTGTGGCTTAATCTTATGCAACACTTGCCAACACAGGCTGTGCGATGAGAAGCACGCTAGAGAGACCAACACATTGTTCCAGCCGATTACAATGTACCCGTGGCAACGTACGACATGGGACCCTGCATATATGCGTTGCGCTACGTAGATGTCCCGAGTGTCGCGTATCGTGTCTCGTCTTCCCTTGTCATCACTCGAGACACATTACGCGCCAGCTGCTTTTGTATTTATGTTTTGAGTACTGACGTCGACCAATTATGCCGCAAATATCGCACCCAATCGGGCTTCATACGGAGGACAACGTCGACATGCAAATCTATCTTGTGCTGGTACGTACGTGTCTCCCGCTAATATACAATTGCCGTACTCACTCGTACTCGGCGATGACCTAACAGGCTTGTCAGTGCTCAAAGGTGCACCAATACGTTGCGACAACTGCCCGCACATCCCAATGTATTGGCAGCACAAATAAATATGTTCGAGCCGGTCTAATGACATGGAATCAACTGGACACAGGTTTGAATTCAACAAGAGCTTATGAACTCCTAATGCGTTCTGTGTTTGCTGCCACGATAGGCCCTCCCTGGATTCGCAGCTTCCTCTGGTATGTGCAACCAGTTGAAGTCTCTCCTATCTTTCTAATGTTATGATACGTAGTGGCGTCCACAGATGTACTGGATGCGACTCCGCAGCCGCTGTACGTACAGCTGATTTGATTTGTTACGCATTTTGAGGGTATCAATAACACAACTGTTGGTGGCTTGATGCGATAACGGTTGTGCTGCCGTGATTCAGCAGTTTTTGCGGGACCCTTGCCCTTGGCTGTGGGAGTAAATGCTGCACCCTTGTACGATATCAGGGTGACGTTGGAAATGTCGTGCTCACTTCTCACATGTCCCATCTGTACCGAGATGTGATACAGGTGAGGGACCCAAAGCCGGACAAGCATAACTTAGACAATGATCGGGTGCCTTGCATATCTTCCATATCATGCCGAAGGATCAGCGCACTCCACGAGGACCCAGCATCTTGAATGCAATGATGCGCTACAGCTGCCAATGTGAAAGCGAATCCAGACTAGCCTTTTTTTCGGACAGGTCAAATACACCAATATCAGCCAGGTGCGATTCGTTCTCCCTCTCGGTCGTTTCCCCTGCCCATCTCTGTTCCCGTCCTTTACAGCGAGAGAGAAAACGGCGATGAGCTCGGACCTGCTGATATATGCGCTGACTGCGTCAACAGCACTTTACCTGATTGCGCTCCTGAGGGCAATCTCTGATCAAAAAGTGCGTATCCCAGTGACCGCCCCATCAACCCCATCTCGCTATCAATCTGACTGAATGCTGTAGCTGCGCGCAATACCGACTGTAGGCGGATCGTCTCTGCCTATCCTATACCACTACTCTATCGTGCGGAATATATCACGGATTGCTTCCATCAGTCGAGAAGGATACAACAAGGTATGTGCATGCTCAATGGTATATATTTGGTGCATTTCAATACAGCGGCCAGTACCGCGGCAGACTGTTCAAATACGCAGAGCCAGCGGGCTGGCGTATCATAGTAACCAATCCTCAACACATCGAGGAAATTGCAAGGGCGTCTGATGATGTTCTCTCCCTCGCCGAGTCTGTCAACGATGTCGGTAGCCTTTCATGGTCTGTTTCGTTAAAACAATTCTCATGGTATGTCCAGATGACGCAGATTGTCTACACCATGGGACCGGAGATACACCACCATCAATGGCACAATGCGCTCATACGAGGCCAGCTCACACGCAATATCAATCGCTTCTTCCCGGAGATGCACGATGAGCTGGTCACCGCAGTGAGCGAAGAGATATGTGTTGAGGATAGCTGTAAGTTATACTCATCCCGCGCAAATAGCTCGGACTGACGCACATTACCGACAGCTTGGAAGGAAGTTGGGGTGAAGGATTCGTTCATCAAAGTAGTCTGCAGGACCAGCAATCGCGTTTTTGTTGGTTTACCAATGTGTAAGACTTGCCACTTTCGTTCGCCCGTTGCCTTCTCTGATGGTCTTCGACACACGTCTAGGCAGGAACGCGGATTACTGCGACCTCAACGAAAGGTTCACTATGGACGTAGTCAAGGGGGCGTTGGTCCTCAAACTCTTCCCTGCGCTTCTTAGACCGTGAGTATTGATTGAAAAGTCTGGGGCATTTCAAGTCATGAATTGGCCGCATTACAGCCTCATAGCACGCTTCTGCACCAATGTACCTACAAACATCGACGAGGGTATAGTCCACCTTGGACCCGCTATACTCGAGCGTTTGGGCAAGCACGGTGAATTAGGAGACAAGTGGACAGATAGACCTGTAAGCATGTCGGGATGACCTATGTGACTGATGCTCACGGTCGCTGCAGAACGACATGCTGCAGTGGCTCATTGACAATGCGCCGCCCCATGAACGATCAGTTCGTCCCCTCGTGTTGCGCATCTTGTCTGTCAACTTCGCAGCTGTCCATACGACTACCACGGCAAGTCAAAACCGTCCCATTTCAAGCCCGCTTGCTGATTGTTCTGTTTGGGTTCGCTCTTGGACCTTGGCATTGCAGATTCTTACACAAATCATGTATCACTTGGCGGCGTACGTGGATCCGCTCAGAGCAGAAGTCGAGGCAGTCATTCAAGAGGAAGGCTGGACAAAGTCAGCCATCGACAAGATGTACAAGATCGACAGCTTCGTGAGGGAGGTCCTGCGGATGTCGACATCCAGTTGTATGTACTGCATTTTTTGGGTGCGCCGCCTCAGCTGATAGCCCTGACAGCCTCTGTAAATCGCAAGGCCCTCAAGGACTTCGTGCTGTCTGATGGGACAGTGATTCCCGCTGGAAGCAATGTCGGCGCAGGCTCGTACCTCCGACACTTCGACGACGCCATTTACGAAGATGCCAGTGTTTTTAATCCGTGGCGTTTTTGCCTCAAGCGCAGCGAGGATCAGTCGGGCACGAAGGGCCTGATAGTCAACTTGGGTCCAGATTTCCTCCCATTTGGGCACGGGAAGCATGGATGGTGTGTGTTCCCGCAGGCCCACCACGCTGCTTCGTCATTGATGAGATTGCCAGTCCTGGTCGGTTCTTCGCGGCAGTGGAGATGAAGGCGATTTTAGCCCATGTTGTGGTGACATATGATGTGAAGATGAAGGAGGATGGCGCACTACCGTCTTCTAGGTGGATCTTCACGGCGCTGATCCCTGACCAGAAGGCCAAGGTCTTGTTTCGGAGACGTCAAAGCTAGGCCTCCGCACCAGAGCATAGATCCACGCATCTCACACCGTGGTAACTCACTGTCACCACTCCAGTGCCGATGAGGAAGGGTTAACATCGAGGATATCAAGGTCAAATACTCCTATATTCCGAAGCGCGCGAGTGATTTGCTCCTAATTGATTTATGCTTTTCATACTTTTCTTCTACAGCATTCTATCTGACCTTCGAGCAGCTTGAGATCATCGAGCGACGACAAGATAGTCCACCCACGACAAACTAGGCCGGACAGCAAATTTGAGCGAGAGACTCATGCTTGGCGCTTTATACAATCTATCGTCCAGAGCTCTATATAGACAGTAAGACATCTATGAATGCCAGACCCGAACGGGCCGGAGTTTTGAAATGCACTCAGCTTAGGAATGGAAAAGAACAAATCGAGATTCCAGAGTCACCGTCATCCGATGTCTGCATGGTGCCAGACGTGCTTTTGACATTGTACAATATCAACTCGGAGTGGCTAGTACCCGTGCCCATAATTTGCTTGAAGTCGTCGCTGGTGCAGTCCTTCATGCCTCGGGAAACTGAGAGACTATGAGCCTGGGTCGGAGTGCAAGATGACCAACAGCGGATGAGCCTATAGGGGTGTTTGACGTCGTCCCAGAAGACAACAATATATTTTGAACTGACTGGATACTTCAACGAGCACGATCCATCAATACTGTGTCATACTGGGTAGTCGGCAAGCCCTCAAGACGGCACGCCAATGATGAGCAGGCGTTTAAGTCTCGGAATGGAATGTATTTCCCACACGCGCATTGTTACTGGCCAGCTTGTTACTTCGAACTCATCCGCGCCCGCAACGCTGACTTGAACAGAAGTTGATTCTCAGACGTGCAATAGCCTGTCAATCCACATGCTACGAGTATGTAATGCTGCACTACCAATGCCTTTCAAGGCATCTGGCCTCAGGGTAACACAACGGTCAGGCACGGGACGTAGAGTTTCTGGCACGCTTAGCTCTGACTTCAGCACGGCCATCAGCGTAAGCCATGTTCAATGTTAATGTTGTCGAGCATCTACATGATGACCCTTGCGGCTCAGCGTCCACCTCAATATGCCAACTCCATCACCACCTTCGATGCATCTCGTCTTGATTCAAGCGACGTCATCACACTATATAGGCTGGGAACCCAAGTCTGGGACCGCAAGATGTTGGCCCGTCGCACAGAACCAACAGTGGGGGGATCATGGTGGAATTCGCGGGTCCACGCTCCAGATCGCAAGGCAGGGAACGGCGCTCTCACGCAGCTGTTCGCCCTGGCTGAGTAGTGCTACTTCAACGGGAACCAGTCAATTGCCGCATGAAACGAAAGGCTGGCTCTACTACTATAGGCCTCCCTCTCGTCCTCCCACTACTGGCGAAGTCCGTTGCCGACTCCTCCCTCCTACAGGCGAGCTCGACTTTGCTTCCGGCACTGATCTCTCTCTGCGTTCCGGCCACTTACCGTACGCCATACGTCTGATGGATATCGCAACGAGGATCAATTACCGTATGCTTGCCAATGTCCTGCTGAGAGACCAGCTGGTATCCCAGGACCTCTTGGAACGTTGCAAGAAACAAACAGATGTACACTTCGTTCGCCGCACGTCTCAACAGTTTTTCTTTCACATCGAGGACCCGTTCATACTAAATCTCTCCAACTCCACATTCACGCCGTATGTTTGGCTAGACGAGGACTTAGTTCGAAGTCCACGTTTGCGCGATCAGTGGCGGGACAGCAGGAAACATATGCCCAGCCCAACGTACACCGGTGAGCGTGCAAAAACGACGGGTGGACCTGCATATTAACTCCTCCTTGGTGTATAGGCCAAAAACTCTGTCGCTTCGAGCGATCTACGCTTCCAAAACATGCGAAAAAACGAGTCGTAGTATTGCGTGTCCTGGAGATCGTCGAGCCAATACGTCCCGCCATACCGGACTACGATGGTCACTTCAAACCACCCGTGGAAGGCGCCTTGCTTCAGAGAGGCCGAAAGCCGGTTTCCATAGATCTTGACGGTGTTCAGTTCAAGGGTGCTTCTAATCCATTGAAGGTGCTGTACGATCGAGCGTACAGTCCACAAACCGATATTGTATCATGAAAATGCGATGGATCTCTTACTAGATGTGGCTTGTGCCACTACGAAGGACGAGACGTTCACGAGAAGCAAGAGGCCATGGTAAACGCAGCGAACCCCCCGGCCTCCGAGGACGTTTCCATGGATTGTTTTCGGCGCAAGTCATGGGATGATGTAGCTGATAAGCCTGCTCACGACTAGCTCCAACAATGAATACATGTATCATCGCTTACACGCCATGAGGGCCATGGGCCCAACAAGGACTTCACTGTCTTGTGTCGAAGCACCAAGTAGTCTCGGGCCAGCGAGGGCGTAATATGAGGTACAGTACCCAGAGCTGCGCATGTGAACTATAGTGGAGTATCAATAATTTACACGATGGAATGCGAGAAAGGCTCCAGACAGTAAAGAACTCTGACCGATTTGGATGGGGGTGATTCCATGCGGCCAGTTATATGGGCGCTTGCAAACTCGATGACGACTTGTGCTACACCAATCTTCGTTTGGACTCTGTGACTTGAATAGCACTCGATATAATTCTCTTCGAGTTGCTCAACAGTCTAGCTTTTCGCACTGGTAGTCAAGTTGAGCGGTATTTGCAGGCCTCGATAAGGATTTAGTTGAAGAGTCGGCATAGGGATGAAACGCCTGGTGAGCTACAATATACATCTATACCGCTGCATATACCCCTGATTGACTACCGGCTCGGGCTGCACATGGCACGTAGACGTGAATGCGCCACAGTCCTGCGGTGCATTTTACGTCTGCGCGTAATGCAAGCAAGCCTTGGGGTCACGGTATGTATGGCCCAATCCTGTGTTATACAGGTTGTCCGCGATGAGCTGCACTTTAAAGAGACCAACATGTCGTACCAGCTGCATATGATGCGCTCGCTGTAATGTACGGCATGGGTCCCTGCATAGATGTTTTGGCGACACAGAGATGGTCCCGAGTGTCGCGTGTCGTGTCTTGAGGGCGCACCATCTTCCCTTGTCACCATGCTAGACGCATCATGCACTAGCTGCTTTTTTGTATGTTTTTTTGAGTACTGACGTCGGACTACACGTCGCGTTGCTGCCTGTTTGTTGTGCAGCTGCGCGAGGTCGCTGTGCGGTGGCTGTGTTCAATGTGATGTGGCATAATTCAGAGTAGTCCACGCTCGTTAACGCTACGTGCAATTGCGTGCCGCGTGCTCCGCCCGTGTTGCGTTGTTTGACGGTGACGGAACATGCATTCTACACGGATCCGGATTAGCCGTGCCATTCGACGATGCGAATGCACCACAGCGCTGCGATGCGTGGATTCCTCAGAGCTGTGGGAAGTGCAAATCCACGTCTATCAAGACTGGATGATTTTGTGCTGTGTCTACATCCTGCTGAGACGTCCTAAGAAGGTATGTCCCCATGCTCTGAAGCTTGAAACCCGGCAAACTCGTTCTGAAATGCAGAAAAATGCGGTCTACAGTTCTTCCTTTGTATCCTCTTTGTTTATTTACACATATATGATGTTCACCCTCCCCATATAAAATGGATCGTGATATTTCAGGTCTGCTTGTAGGAGACAAGTCTCTGCTAAGCCTATCCTGTCATTGGGTTCTACCTATGGTTTCCCCTTTCTCACGTCTTGCCATACGGACCCTGTTTTCTATTCGCGGGTTTCGGGTCCTGTCTGTGCACGGCCTTCTTGGTTGGTCTCGGCTCGGCTCGGCTCGGCGCTCGTGCCGCGTCTTGCTTATACGCTCACTCTTGTGCTACCTGCTAATTCTCCGCCTCAGCTCTATAATAGCGTTCCGCCACCACTCTTGTATCCTCAATCAAAAGGATGGCACGGTCGCGCATCTTGTACATATAGGCCGCAGTTGCTCCCTAAACATTCGCAGTGCCTGACATCGCTTTCACGTAGCATTATGCTATGCCCTATGCGTCTGGGTTCACATGAATACGTCACGGTCAAGCTTATAGACGCTGGCATGTTGCGCGCTTGCCCATGTCGTCTTCATATGCCGACCCCGTGGAGACGGCGCTGAGTCGTACCTGCTGACCCCAGTCCATCTAGCATTGACACTGTCCAGATACAATCTCAGCTCCATCTCCCGACTATTATCCGTACATTTTTCCAGGTCAATCTCCTTTGACTTTCACTGATCCTTTCTTATCGCGTTGTACGTAAGTGCCGCCTCGCGTTTCTGCCCACGAGGTTCGCTGTTTGGGGTGGGATCAGGGAGCAGGGTAGTCCCCTGGGTGGCATGATGATGAATTCATGTTGGTGAGTAGCTTCGTGTGTATAATATGTCGTGGCCGAAGGCGGTGTCGCGCGAATGTCTCGCACGAGTCTGTAGCCGTGGTATGCAATCGCACGCACGTCGAGGCGCATTCCATGACTAGATGTCATGTACGCCTACGCTTCAGCTACTGTGACGCTATTATGTTCGAGCTTGCGGGGCTATGGATTCTCTTATGGTGGTGGAGATGTATATTGAACCTTTCCCGAACGTATGCCGCTGCGAGGCTACGATATTCATAGTATGAATTACGACGAGGATTTTGAGCAGATCATCTCAATGATGATTCCTCTTGCTTCGCGTTATCTTGTTGATCCGTGGGCTCTCTTCCCTTTGATTGTGAACCCGGGTGTTGTTTCAGAAGGACTTGGCCCATTCCCTTTTGTGCAGGCCCGTCGCCTCATGCGGCTATGCCAATTGCCGGTTCAGCCCTCATGCGAGCGCTGTTCGTCTTAGATTAGTATTCGGAGCATAAACAGCCCGAAAGTATGATGGCATGATATGACTTCAAGGTTACTCTGCCTGGATTGTTGTCGCAATCTACGCTGAGCCTAGGATATTCACGTCATCACGTTCGAAGCGCACTGCAGTGCAGAACTTTTACTCCTGTGACGACCGAGGACCATCCACTTGAATATGCTGTCCTTTGGTCGTGTACGTGAGTAATTATGACGCGGTGGTTACACGTTACTAGACTGACGATGCTGAGAGATTAATCTATTCATACACGACGCAGCTGACGCAGGCACAGATGGATCGCTGTTTGCCGGTGGCGCCGATAGCTATCATCATCCTTGTTCAGTTCATCATGGTTCATCAAGTCAGTCAAAAATCCATTCTTTTCATATTTATCCAATGGTACTCTTGTAACAGCTGAGTATGTCGTGATTTACCATCACGTTCTCAGAACATTCTTGTTTTTGGTTCTCATCAAGGTAGCTCTGCGCTGCTACTATGCTCGCTTGATCCTTCACCAGTGGGCATCCAGGTGTGATCGCATTCAATCTAATTTATCTCAATCATCTGCCAATAGTGCTTATGTTCACATGCCCGATGTCATTGTCTGATTATCATTTATGGTCATCTTTCGCTTCTGAAGGATGTCATCTAGTACCTATTGGACTGCCAGGTCCACATACGCAACTTGCGTAGCAGATAGTATGACTCGAAGGTGCACAGTGCTCTCTAATGTCCTCCGTGATATTCAATTAACACTGCTTGCATGTGTTGGGTTACACGTGTGTAGAGTGCGGACACAATTAGAAAGCAGGATATATCATGATCTGTTCAACATCCAGGCACATCCTCCGTTCAGATCCCTTCTTGTACCTGTCTGGTTCAGGGATTTCCAGGCAGGGATGCAGTCTCTAACAAGCAGTTAGGCGCCATAGTGGCTAGAATCTATATATATATATGCGGTATGGGCAAGCAGCAACAGCTCACCTCACATTTCCTTTTCACCCTAGAGACACCATGCCCGGCTCCATGTTAGATCTGCAAGATACGATTGGCTTCGCGTTGATTGGCGCCATACTTGCATCGACGTAGGCCTCTGGCTGACTCCTTCCCCGCGTAGTCGACTGACATGTAGCGCTCTAGTTTATACGGACTATCGATAGCGCAGACCGTGTTTTACTTCAAAAAGTATCCCGGTGATAGAATCTCATTGAAAATGCTGGTAATCACGACTCTTGTATCAGTTACGACATGCTGCTAAACTACAACTGCATTCGCAGGTCATATTCCTCCTGTTAGGAAATGTTTCTCATGGTATATTAACGAGACCGCTGACGCGGAAGCACCAGGCTTGTCGATACTGCCAAGGAGGTGGTCATTGCCCAGGTCACTAAACGTGTTCGTCTGGATGATATAAGCGATCGCTTACGCCTCCCCACAGGATGCATTTTTCTATCTTATTCAAGTTCATGGTAACCCCCTCTATCTTGCTGAAGTACCGAGGTATGTTCTTTGTCGTTGACATGGCTCTCAAATGACGCAATCGCGCTGCAGGTCGTTCGGGGCATGTGTTTCCTGTCTTCTCAATAAAGCCCACACTAACAGCAATACAGGCCTGGGTCGTTCTCTCCGTGAGTCTATGTGATTTGATGTATTCTCCAGTCGGTCACGACGATTGCCAGGGTATAGCAGTCTTTCTTGTTCAAGGGTCTGTACTTTATCCTTGCATCTCACACTCCTGACGACGTGCTGAGGTCCGACCGTCAGGTTCTACATTAGCAATATCTGGATCGGTGAGCGGTACACTGCCTTCATACTCCTCATGGATAAACATCGCTTTCCGCAGTGATGAATTTGGGAAGGTATAGGCTCCTGTTCACAATCGCTGCAGTGAGTGCCCGCATCCGCCAGCATCTCACAGGCCGTTTGTTTACCTAGAGATGTAGACAATACTCATTTTGTTATGTTTGGGTACAGTACCTTTCTTCATTACAATACCGAGTCATAAACTGACGTTGAATGATTTTGAGGCGGCAACCTAGGTAGGCCTGCCCGCACTCAAACGCTCCGTTACACTTTCTCATGTCGATGCACAACAGCCTCAGTACACGACATGTAAGAAAATATCTAGAAGCGCGGACAAACTTCTGAACATCGAACTGTATCGCAGATACAACACGGACACGATCGGAGCGGCACTAGCTGGCGTCATAGTATGTGGCCCTGACAAACCGGACGTTTCAGATTGTAACCCGATGCTCAACAGTCCCCCACGCTCATCGAGATATCTGCTGCTTTGGCAGCCGACCTTTACATCGCAACAATCTTGTGCTACACCTTACACGACGCAAAACGCGGGTTTTCATCGTATGTAACCCGTCGTCTCAGTCTTCGAAGCGCCGTTCCTGATCATGCTGTAGAACCGAATCATTGCTTTCGAGACTTATCACTTACGCTGCGTCGCGTGGCCTTACACTATGGTACGCCTTGCGGCTACTCACAGACCTTGTCTGACACTAGTCATCTCGCGCGCGGGCCTCATTGTCCAGTGTACTCCAGATCGCTCAGCTTGTACTCGTACGCACACACTGTAAGGCACTCAAATGCCGAAATCTGATCGCGCTCTTCAGTACATCAGGTCGTATGAAACAGGGAATGAGGCGCTTCTTTTATGTTCATGGACCCAGAGCACATGTACGAGACCCATGCATGCGCGAGGTGCGGCTGCTGACCTTTGCTTACAAGTATATGTGAACTCCCTACTTGCGGCGTGAGTTCTTTGTCTGCTGAGCCCAGCCCCGCTGACCTAGCATGGCAGACTCAACGCACGAAAGCATCTGCGCGATCTGCCCGGTCGCACGTCTTCGACGTTATCGGCCTTTGCAGCGTTCCAGGAATCTGGACTACAAGATGTGCAGGATTCACACAATCAGGAGTGTGCGTGAAGGTACGTGATGCGATTTACTTCTCCTGAGTTGACTCGGGGGAGCCCGACATCACGCATTCCCTCAGCCTGAGCCCCGGCCCGTCAAGGAAGTCGGGTTTTCCCTAGTCAGACCGTTATTACGCGATCTGTCCGGGATAGAATGAATGTCACGTGGGTGAATCCGGGAGTCAACAAGGCTACATGCCGTTGATGAGAATACCAGTGGATATAGAACAAGTGACTTGACCGTCCAGAAATTATCGAACGCGCGTTGCGCATGCTGTCTTATGAGGTTGTCGATGCATCTTCTGGTATAAGGCCTTCTAAAGCAGGGATTGGGCATTCTGATGTGTCCCGCTGTGTTGACCCATTGGGCCTCGTGACATACTGCAGGAAGACCAACGACTTGCTGTACGCCGCCAATCAAATACAAATTTGAAGGGATGCGCGCTGCTTGCGTTTATTTGTGCACACGCGTGATCTGCCGGGTGGCGGGAAGACGGCGGCACAGCCTCCGTGATCAGATCAATGCGCTCACCGTCACCGTCACTAGTACTGTCGCTTCGCGGCGGATGTCTGTCATCATCAATATTGATGACAGCGTGAGAGCACCATATCCAAGGCCAACATGGGCACAGTGCCTTGAATTGTAACCTACGAGCCCTCAGTGCACGACTCTGGCGATACCCTTATTCTTCGACCTGCTGGCGGCCACATAGACAGCCCTCTCCCTGCTTCGTTCGGCCACACTCTCCTTCGTCGCCCGAATCGGCTCTCAAAATTTCCCTGGTCGGCGTGCGATCTCTGCGTCCGTATGGTACATTCTGCGCACCGAGGTTCCCGGAGAACCATCTGCATCCTCCTCCTGCTGGTCCGATTCTCTCTTGCCACGCTCACGAACCGGACCATCGATGATTCCAACGGGGACTCGGTAACGGGGCTTCAGCCGGTCTTTGCACCCGCATCTGGCGCATGGCACACGGGGCAGACTTGCCCAAGTTGCTTGGTACAGCCAGATGAGAATCAAGTCTTCGATCACACATGGCACGGTGTCACCGCATCACCTCCAGATCCTTCACCTAGAAATGTCACTCTCACATTCAGTGGTGAAGCATTCTCCTCTTTCCTCTCAAATATCTTGCTGAAGATGTCGCAGGCACAGCGTTATGGGTGTTCTGCGTGATCCCGAACTACGTCGAGTGGGCGACAACCTTCGCGAACCTCAGCTTTGAACTGGATGGACAGCCTGTGGGAACATACTCGCACATTCCTAGTCAATCTGAAGCACTGCAATACAATGTCTCTGTCTACAGCAACACCGCGCTAGAGAACGCGGAGCACGAATTCGTTATGACTGCCCGCCGTGACGTCAATGCGTCATTTCTGGCTTTCGACTGGGCCATGTATACGTCAGTGCAGTTCAATTCTCCCAGGGCAAATTCGACTGATGATCGTCTTGCAGATATGACTCTGATATCGTCAAGACTTCGCAGAGCTCCTCGGCAACAACAAGTACCACAAGTACCGCCTCCGCGACCACCTCTCCCTCACCAACCGCGATCACTTCAGCCGCATCGAATCCGCCTGTAGGCGCCATTGTAGGCGGCGTAGTCGGCGGTGTCGGCGCGCTCCTTATTATTCTTGTTGCCTTCCTCTTCTGGCGTTGCCGCCGCCACAGAATCAGGAGCGCGCACGTTCATCAAGCGCTAGATGACGGACAGGAGCATAAAAGCGAGTCGGGATCCACCGAATCGAACTCAGGGCGCCTCACGCCCACGCAGTACATGTTGCGCGCCGCGCCTGCCGAGCTCCCGTCCTCCATCTCCACGGCCGCCTCCCCATCCGATACGGCATACCCCGGGGCCACGGACACGGGCACGCTCGGCAGTTCGGCGATGCTCTCGTCGCCCGCGTTGGGAGCAGCCGCCGTCGCCACCGGCCCAGGCGGACGTAGGCGCACCAAGGCGGCACAGCGGCGCGAGGAGCTCTCGCGCCAGATGCGCGACATCGAGGCCCACGTTGCGGACCTGCGGCGGCGGCAGACGCAGCAGACCGCGCATCCACATGCTGCTGTGGCCAGGCGGCATGAGGGCAGCGGGAACGTGGCGCCTGTGCCGTACGACGACTCGGACCTGCGGCGGCAGATCGAGGCGCTGCAGCTGGAGGTGGAGCGACTGAGGCTGGAGTCGGCGAGCGCGCACGAAGCACCGCCGCCCGCGTACGAAGAAGAGCCCGCATGGGATGAGCATGGGGAGCCATGAAGGAGACGGCGTCGTCTTATTTGTAATTTATCACACTTTAGCCCTTCTCGGTGATCATCTAATTCAAAATTTATGTTCCGCTGCGAGAAGCTCCCCTGGCTCAGATCGACCCCTTGCTTTTTCGCCGACCGGAAGCCGTCTATAGAAGGTAGCCCATCCTTCAAATCTGATCGGATAGCTGAGTATGGAGTAGCTCCTTTCCTCGGCGCCTCTGGCAAGTATGTTGAGATGGCACTCATCGCATTGCATGGTGCAGATCGCCCTGTTTACTTCCGTGGAGATCTCATGTCGTAGCACTCGGATGTCTCGTGAGCGGAGTCTACAACTTATCAGGTCGCTCATTCCGGTCTTGCTCACCATTTTGCGCAAAGTTTAGCTCGTTTTCCGCCTTCAAGACTGTCTGTCTTGTAAGCATGATTGCTCGTACTTGTGTCACTATGAGTCCTCACGCGCCACCAGCGGATCCTCATTTAGGCTCATTGAGACTGCAAAGCAGACGGAGTCGGGCGTGCAAGCGGTGGCTACGAGATGCGACTAAGAACTTGACTCACAAAGCACTAGAGGAGATGCACAGCCACATTGATCGTGCCATTCAACAGTGGATCCCGATCAACATTTATTAACCGGCAAGTCGCAATTCTGATTTATGTTCAAGTTAGTGCACATGCCAAAGTACTCAGTGTCGATGCGAGGAGAAAACGTGAATGATATGATGCTATTCGTATTTTGAATGAACTACCGACGCTGCGCGAGTGCAGCGATACTTCATTAACGACGCGATCCGGCGAGGCCAGCTGCATCAATAGTGGCGACCTCAGCGTCGCTCAGATCTGCATCGAACTTTCAGACTGGCACTTTTGAATGAATGTGCAGGCACGTACTAAGATCTCCGGCACTCAAGTAACCTTGCATACGCTCGGTCTTCGTACTCGACCTGAGAATAACGACGTCAGAACCATGGTATAAAGCACTTGCATCGGAAGAGTCGATGCATACGTCACGACAACCACGCCTTTCGCTTTCGCCCATGCGAGTAAAACCTGCTCAGGTTGTGCCCCATGTCGCGTGGCAATCGTCTGCAGGGGGGCGTCGACTGCACCGCCGGGGTGGCGCGTGATGGGTCTAGGAAAGTGTTTGAATCGATCACGAACTGCCACTATCCATGCGTGCAAAGACTTACATGAGGACGCTATATGCCTCGCTTACTATTCCATGCTGCGCGCCGAATGCGACAATAGGTGCCTGGCGCGCGAGGACGTACGGGTGAAAGAGGATCTGTACCCATTTAGGCGGCAGTCAAATGGCAAATCACTTATTCACGCCCGACGACGACAGACCTGGTTAGCCACGGGCTTGATCTTTGCTGACGCAAGGAGCGTCTGCAGTTCCTTAACGTTGAAGTTGCTGACACCAATGCTCCTGTGGACAATGTCAGCGCACGTCAGAGCCGAACTGGGAGTGGCGTACTTCGCTAGCCCATCCTCTTGGATCTTCTCCATCTTCTTCCAGAGGGTCGGAATGTCTGGCACAGCGAGGTCAGGCCCATGGATGAGATACAGGTCGACATAGTCAACGCCAAGCTGAGAACGCTGTTTGCAAACACAACGGCAAACAAATGTGGAACTGTACGTACATATTCGAGACTGTTCTTGATGGACGTCTCGATGTCCGCACGCCCCGAGTACTTCGTCGTAATGTAGACCTTATCTCGAGAGACGCCGCTCGCACGCAAGCCTTCTCCAGCCTCAGACTCGTTCCGGTAGACTTGCGCAGTATCTGACAATCACGCAACTCAGCCTTGACAGCTTGCGATGTGCACAAAAGGGATGCGATGCCCTACCGATATGAGTGAACCCAACGGAAAGGGCATCGTTCACATGGTCGGTTGTCGCCTGTCCATTACCCAACTTCCATGTTCCGTATGCAATGCTCGGGATGCTCGTCCCTGCGCTCCTAAGTAATCATTCCACGATAGTGGACACCGGAGAACAGACTCACCGTCGTTCAGCTGGATAGTACCCCAAGGCATGTTGACGATCCTCAGGTTGCCGTCTCGAAAGTGTCAACGGTGAGACGCGAAGGGTCGGGGCAGACGAGTTCCTTCCCACCGTGCTCCATATATATACGTGCAACCTTTCGAAACGCTCTCTCCATTAGTTCTCCAGTACATGAAATATCACAGGACCATTGCGGGGACATGCGTCATCGAGATTGTATATTAACAACCGGATAATGCCAGGATTTCCCCGTAAGGGTGCATATGACCCGCATCCTGGTCAGCGACTCCCTATTTTTCATGCGCATGTTAGAGTTTCAGGTACTAAAGACCGGCGTGAGGTATTGTCAGTGTCACACCTGAGATAAACTCCACGATATATAAACAGAATACCTAGATATTTTCTGATCGTGGGAACATATTCGAAGCCGATAGGCAGGATGTTTCTGCTTTAACTGCTACTCTTCAGTCTGCTTTGCAACACTGGGTCACTCTATTGCACGATGCTCGCATGCTTCATCTGCATGAACTTGCTGAGCTTCTTTGCTGCCTCAATGACGATCCTGTATGTCGTTTGAATCGATGCAGCCAAGAGCCCACAGCCTCCATTCTTGATTGTGCTATACGCATGCCGCGATGTTCGTCACGTCTCGTTCATCGCTTGAAAATGGCGCATTGTCAGGAGATATATTGTGCTTAATAAATCGAGGTTTGGTGAGTCACCTCGTGTCCACAATCGCCACTTGCGCCACGTTCTGTGGCACCGTGCTTTATCCCCCTTGCCATATACACACCACGAGCCCATTCTCGTCTTCCCATACCTGCCATACGACCAGCGAACCTCATCGAACATGGGCCCAAAAACGCATCGTCGCGTCTCAGAGCATATAGTCGAACTTCAGCCTCGACCGCTAGATTTTAAGCATTCCCCGAAGATGTCCACCACGGCGATGGCCAACGCACTTGTCGGTACGTCTTCGTTGGCGTAACTGCGCCTCTGCATCGAAACAGGGTACTGATGGACATGCAACAGCGCACTCAGATTACTATCGTAAGGGCTATCTGCGTAAGAACGTGTCAGAAGCCACCGTCATGATATTCGACGGGAAGGACGAGGACGGGAACGACTTCTCGAAGGGTGTTCTGCTCGAACTGGATGCCTGCGCCTACTTCAAACCTTATGTTCCCGCGAAGAAGTCGCGCAAAGGGAAGGAGAAGGAGACTTCAGATGCCCCCGCATAATGACGAAGGAAGACTGCGAGAAGCCGGAGACTATGTACTGTGTACTTTCTCTTATCTAGTACCGGTTGATAGAATCTCTCAATTTGCCCTTTCTGCCATTGATAGACTCCAGGATGGGTATGTTGCGATACGGTGGCAGGGCGTGCCACAGATGGACGCCGTGGCAACAGTCTGGACATGGGAAACTGGATGTCATTATGTGGGGCAGTCGAGGTTGTGTCCAAGTCTTTATCGCACACGCAGCGTACCCAAGTGTCCCTCGTAACCCACGGTTCCACTGTCCGTTATAAGGTTTATGAACGGCGGCATTGTTTACGTATTTATGAGATTTTGCAGGTTTATTTGATCAGAGCTGGACGATCACGTGATTGGGGCGCTTACTAGACGCGGCGCGAGCGCCTTGCGACTTATCCTTTACTGGCTTGACCTCAGTGTCAAGCTCCCTCTCCTTGCTTATTCCCTTATCTGGGCTTTTGGTAGGTAAATATGGGCCCGGTATTGCGAAGGAAGCTCATCACTCCTGAGACATCTCAGCGCCTTGGCGTGCAACCAGGTCCCAGAGCGGAGTAGACGTGTAAAGGTCGTGAAAGTTTGATCTTGCTGGTAAGGCCCATCATTCGTGCTAAACTGGAATATATCTTAAATGCTGTGTCACATTCTTGGTCTACAGAACTGGGCATCTCGGTGGCCACGCTGTTAGATTTCGGGTCCTCGCACCAGGCAATATTTCAGAGCAGTATCAGGAAAGACCTCGCTGTTGACAGTGAATCCATCTGGCTACTTGGGCATAAGCAATTGACGGCGCTGATCTCCCGATAACGTCCCCACGGTGAAGACTCTACATCTCCCGTCATACTCGCACGTAACACATGGGATCGCGTGGCGTTTCTCCGTAGAATCGCTTGTTCACTGTATTGCTTCATATACTTGACACGATCGCGCAGTGTAGCGTAGGAATAGTGTCCATAGACAGTTTCCGTGAGTCGCTCACACTCTCAGTTGATTGTACCTGATTTACTGTGACTGCTTTCTCGAGGTCGTCGGACCTCTATAAAAGCCTCATCTGTCATGTCGGACAAATCCGACGAAGCGGCGATGTCTGGTAGATCCTCTCCCGAATCTGATTTCCCTGAGGTGTCACAAATCATTTCCTCGAGTCCTGTGAGTCCTCTCGAGCGTCCTATCACTACCTACGCCACACCTCGACAAGACAAGGCCGAGGAGGAGCACACAAATTCTCGTGATGACGTCTCCCGGTCTCTCGCTGAGCCGTCATCTGAGATATCTACCGTGACACAATCCGGCACTATGAATGTAATCGCAACCAAGGATGCGCCTCCCAAGGTAGAGGAGCCTCCATATCACCACGATCGTGCTCCTACGCCAAAATCCGACGAAGACAGCGATGGCGCTGCAGAAGAGGTTCTCGTTGCAGACGGCGAAACAAGCGAGGCCGCGTTGGACAGCCACGACATCGATGATTTGTACACGGACCACCAGGAGTCGCTGCCAGTAAAGCCTAAGAGAAAGAAGAAGCGTAAGCGCGGTGAGGACGAGGTAGTGACTAAGCTGTCGCGATCGGGTTCCCATCGCAAGCCCCGGGCAGTCGTCTTCATACCCCCGACGTCCTCATCACGCGCCAGGGAGGGCGTCTCGTTCATCAAACGACCATCGGTTTTTAATGTCAAGAAAGAGAAGATGCCTTCTGCGTCGCAACCGCCACCAGAATCCCAGCGCAAGCATAGGTCAGCACCTGCAGCTGCCCCTACTACCAGCCGCCCATCTGCATCGCAGCCTCCGCCGTTGGCATATGATGCTCCGCAATCATCGCAGCCATACCCATCTCCGCGTCCGGCGAAGCGCGCCCGCATCCCAAACAGTGATTCGCTCTGCACCCCGATCGCGGTGTATTCCAGTCCACCGAACTCTATGCTCACAACAGCACGGCGACGGTCGCTCAGCAAAGCCGCGCGACACGAAACGTATTGGCACCTCGACGGTTCGGTTGTGCTGCTCGTCGAGCGCACACTGTTCAAACTGCACCGCTCGCGGCTTGCCTTGCAGTCTGCATACTTCGCAGAGCTTTTCCAGAAGGCGAAGGGCAAGCGAAAGTCCAGAACAGTGTATAGTGATGACGAAGCCCAGGCAAACGGATTCATACTGGCAGAAGGAGACGGGTTGCTGGAGGGCGAATTGATCGACAGCTGCCCGGTATACAGAGTGTCAAGGGTGAAGGTGAAAGATTTTGAGGTTCTGTTGCACGCTCTTGAGAGTGGCATGTGAGTATATGCACACTTCTTCCTAGAGTTACCAGACTCAATAATGGACTTATAGCGCCTTTGCGTCTAAGCGGTCGACCTTTACTGAATTCGCCTCCTTGCTTCGCGCGTCGCACGCTCTCCAGTTCGGTGATATCCGTGACTATGCGTCACAAGAGCTTCGCAATATGTGGCCGGCCGACCTCTCCCTCCTCGCTCCCGGACCCTCGGACGTTCACAAACAACATGCAACAGAGGCCCTTGCGCTTGCGCGCCACTGCGGCTTGCGGGATATGTGCAAACGCGCGTACTACGAACTCCTCCGGAGCGAGGTCTTCGGGCAGAATCTCAAGTTCGTCGATAAGCCGGACGACGACGACTTCAACGATACCCTTGGTCAGCTGGACCTTCTACGACTGGTCCGTTCCCGGGAACAGCTTCAGCATGCGTGGGTGCGTGTCTCACGTGCACCCCCTACACCGTCTGTCGTGCCATGCCCTCTCGAGCAGATACCGACAGCATCACTAGATGAGAAGCAGGGGCCAGTGCTCCAAGGCTGTCGTGATGCACGCGCGGCGAGCCTAACGCACTGGATCGCAGAGGTGCTGCAGTCGTCGCTGTTCGAGGACGGCATGAGGGACCCGCTCTGTGCGATGCAGGCGTTGTGCGAGAAGGACTGGACGGGCATGGGGTATTGTCTCGGTTGTGCAAGCGCGCGCAGGGAGCTGTGGGGAGAGGAAATGGAAAGGCTGTGGAGGAGCCTGGATGAGTGGCTCGGCCTGGAGGGAAAGAATGAGGCGAGTGGTACTGCTTGACTGAAACGGCCTAGGTGTGAGGGCGCCGGAGCTACAAAGTAAGACTCATGATCGATCATGAATGTTATATCGAGCACGGTGATCACTCAATCAAGCGGGCAATGGTGTATGGTATTGATCTATTTGGATGTTGGCGATCATTGCATAAGTACGAGTTCCGAGTTGCGGAGCATCAGCGCTAAGTCATGGTTGGTAATGCAACGGATCATCGATTAAATAGCCAGTAAGCACCTGTTAACTGGTTGGCAAGGTCAGAATTACCGTATACTTCCTCTCAACTCGGAGCGGCTAGCAACCTCGCCCATGATAAGCGTGGGACCGTCGCTTTGAATTATGAATCCCATGATCATAGACAGCAACTAACCAGCAACTGCTCCGCAGTCTAATCAATACAGTACGCACTACAACTTTGAACGAGTTAGGCATATTGCAACGTGAGTACACATATGCGCCTTATCAATTGTGTATACACTGCCCATGCGTACTGTCCGGCGTGGACTTCGTCCTAGTTGACTCCCAACTAACTCACATATAAATATACAAGTAACGGATCATTCTGAATAGCGACGCTTTCCCGATGCATAATCAAATATATGCTGAATATCAATAATTTACCTGCCACGGGAGCGAGATCCGGACGGCGCTTAACGTATGCATTTGGATACTATCGAACAATGGGACAAACACAGGACAGATACTTGAGATACACATCGAGTTACAGCTCAATTCTCCAGAACGTCTACATCACCGTGCTAGCCGAACCAGTCAGTGAAAGGATTCCTGTTAGAATCTTGACCGGGATTTGTCTCGAAGAGGTCTTGTATGACGGACGCCCATGGCACTTCCGGTTCTTGGACAACCTCAGAAACGGTTTCCGCGTTCCTAGTGCTCGAAGGGGTGCTGATCTGCGTAGGTGTACGCCTTTCCGAATGGGCGTGATTCTGGAGACGTTCCTGGCGGAACCTTTCGCGAGCTTCGCGGGCTTGCTTCTCCCATTCTTTGCGCTCGTCGTCTTGAAGAGCACGCCATGACCCGGCAAGAGATTTTACGACATTCACTTGTTGCTGGCCACGATATCGCTCTTGTTTGCCTTCCGCGCTTCGATACATCATCCACGCGCTCGGGGGCTGTTTTTTGGGGGGCTTCTTCGGATGGTGCTTAGGTCTTCTATGAAGATTCTCTGTCGCATTCGCACGGGGGTCCATGAAAACAGATACTGTCCGGGTCTCGGGTGAGATCATCACCTGCGGCGGCCAAGGATCCTTGGCAATCAGTGTCCTAAGCTTGGGACGTCCATACAATCCTGTGAATCTTGCAGCATCCTGCCGCCCGGAAGGTCGGGAGGTACTCTGATTGAGATGAAAGTTACGGCTCAGCATAGCTGATGTCGCCGAGGCACTATATCCCGTATACCGGGATGCGCCTTCTGCCAATGGAGGATCGTAAACGTTCGTTCCCTGGACTATCGAACCAATCGACAAACGCACGCTGTCGTAATTGTTATACGGGTTCGGTGGGGTCTGTTGTGCTTGAGGCTGGGAGTCCGAAATGAATGTCTGGGGCACTGTAAACATGCAGTCAGCGGCGCTTTGTCCGACGAATGCGGCGCAGTACGTACCGCGGAATGTAAATTCTGTATTCGATTGCCAGCCATTGTGATTACCGAACAAGTCACTAGACTCAGGGCCTGTCGTCGATATCGATGTTCAAAAATGTATACAACTGTCAACTCGGCTTGTAGCTACAAACAGGAGAGCAACGGACCAGTATTATACCAGTGTGTTGCGTACGGTTGTTCAAAGTCTTGCTCATCTTGTGGCGGCCAGGAATATAGCCCAGCCAATTCAAGAGCCCCATCGGTCGATATGTCTCCAGATGAAGTATTTCCGGCTGCATAGTCGGCTTGGTGTCCTCAAATCACATCCAGCACTACCAGTGACAAAAGGGATGGACACACCACTATACTGCGACATGTTAATTTTGTTGCTCGTGTTGTTCGTAAATATAATTGAAACAAGGGGCGCCTGGAGGGATGCTGGAGCTCCTACTGGGTGCGGCTCGGCTAGTACGACGGGCTGGAGACTGAGCGGGTGGTAGCGGAAAGCAGAAGCATCATGCTGCTCCCTTTATACATCACCTAAAGGCGATGAGCTGGTGTGTCAGTGAACCATATTTGGTGAAGAATGGCGCGTCACATCGTACGGTCCGTCCTCGAGGCATGCGTGACAGGAGAGAAGCAGCGAGGCCTGCTTCTGCGGCTTGCTATACGGGCAGTGAGAGCCAATGAACAATCATGTTCTAAACGTGGAAGCGCTGAGCCAACAACGGGCTCGGTTGGATACCCCAAAAGCATGTCTGTCCCTCTCTGTGTGTCATAAGACGCTCGATCCGGTGGCTCATAAGTCAGATCTGGTTCTGACACGATGCGCACAGGCGAATGATGGTGCGCACCTATTACATCACGTTCTCATTCTTCCACTGTGTGACGTAAGGTAACAACACCAGCGGCAGGCTTTGTTCTCAATTCAAATGGACATAAACAAGACTACCTAGACAGTATTGTCCGAGGCTGCCTAAGCGTGCAGTGTTGTCATTTGATAGTTCTGGCAGCTCTCGTCGTAGCATGCTATCAAACACGCTGCAGAGGTTTAATGTACGGAACCTGTTCAATGCGACTACTAACTTCTCAAACGATGGGAGACACCGGGCTCCAGCCTTTACGCAACACACGATGCGTGCGGATTCGACAACAAGGCCAGGTAACGTGACCGCGAATGGCTATGTGGTTGGTGAAAGAAGTTACCGGTGCGTTAGAAGGCCACATTCCACCAGTTTCTGACAGCGTGTGATATTTCACTTACAAAAGGGTTTTCAGTTCTGTGGCGTCGTTCTCCTCGACACCCGACAGCCCGTGAGTGATCGTCGGCAGCGCCGCTGTCGACCATGAGAGCAGGTTATCTAGGTATCAACAGTATTGTGCATCAATACGCCGCCACAGGAACCTGGTGTGTGTCCTCTATCACTGTGACTGCTTTCTGAGATTATACGAGATCAGTTCATGCTACTGAGGTTGACTGGAGGCGAGAGCTAAGGCCGTCAGACCCGCCTTTGTCGTCAGATACCCGTGCGCTGTCTGTCACATTGACCTGTGAGTCCACCACGATGATGTGGGGTTGTGCGAGGTGCGTGTGTAGAGCTTCCAGACAGAATGTACTAATATAACACAGCGCGCCCGCCACAAGACCCTACAAATCATGCCCCTTCTCTAGCAGTCTATATGTGGCCCAGTACAAGGACAGAGTTCACATGTGGTGTGTCCACGGACGAGTGAATGGGGAGACCAGTCACGTAGAGCACACATAGCTCCCAGAGGTCGCAGCACGGAAACCATGCAGGGAGCTATGGAAAGCACACTCGTGGCAGCAGGTCCTTCTCGAAAGCTGAAGAGAACGGGTGCCTTGAGGTAGTGAGTGTCCCAACACTCTGATCCATTGACAAATCGTCAGCTTTTAGAATCATCCCTCGTACGCGGATTGGGGGGGGGGGAGACTCAAGATGTGGCCTCGTCCTGTGCAAAGGCGGCGACAATGTTTGGCATACAATCCAGAACTTTAAACATCTAAGGGCGTGATGCCCGCAAGCGCTGACACCCCCACAGCACGCTTCGCCAAACGGGGACAAACAGGGACCCATATGTATAAAATCCGCGTCCGAGAAGATCAGTCACAATCGTGTGGATACCAGCGCGGAGTCAATTTGAACGCGCCTATCTCATGGAAATGATGCCCCCACGCAATGGCCTGAAGCACGTTGTCAATGTCCCAATTCGCTCCCTCGGGAAATCTGGTAGATTGATATAAATCCGGAGTCAATCCATCATGCGGCAGCCCTCTATCGACAAATCGTGATGGCCAAATGAGCGCGGTTTCACCAGAGGTAGGGACCAGAGCATAACAAATTGATGAACGCTTGAGGGATCCAGCTTTTCGCGACGCCTTCGCTCCTCTGGACTGGCCGGATACGGGCTCACTCGCAGACATGATTAAAGTTGAGCGGAAGCGTCCCTACCATTCGCACGTATCCCCAGAGAAAGGAGAGAATGCCTCCTAGGTTCAGCACAGTCACAATTCGATCACCGCTTTCGGCTCCAAGTCCAAAGGTGGTAAGTCCAAAGGTGGTGGAAGGACAAGTCAGATGCCCCAATGAGGCAGCTCGCACGCGCCAACCACGTACTGGAGCTCCACGCGCGGTGTGGAACGTGGGAAGGATGGGCATACACTATGGCCTTTTCCACATATCTTGATTTATGTACGTACCTACGGTCGTAAACCGAGTCAAAGATGCTCACGTGCCCTGTGGTTGGCCGCTCCAGACAATCCTGCAGAGTATACGACAGGTAAGCTGCTCCATCTTGGGAGGAATACAAACGATTTATGAATCGCAACAAACAATGACTCACTCAGTGACACGTCATGAGTTTGTACAGAGGCCTTCTCGCATGCATTGGGGGGGGGGGGGGGGCTGCGGATAAGTCAGCCGCCGAGAGCAGAACTTCATTATGAGCAAAACAGTCTCACAGTCAACCGACAGCACCCCAGGAAGCACAGTGATATTCAGCATTTGTCTCACAAGATCGCACGGATCAAAGCCTAATTGAGTTCTTATTCGGTGCTTGCACGAATCGTTGAGTCACGCTCTGCCACGATCACGTGTCCGAACTACCGATGTTAACACAGGGTCGCGAATACTGCTATGAAAACGCCGCCAGCAGACGTCCTGAAGTGATGCATGAACCAGTCCTATCTTGAGCGATTGCAAAGGCAGAGATAGGGAGGCGCCTTTCACGCGAGAAAAGATAAGATAGAAGAGATGCCTGTTAACAAGTATGTGACTATGTCGACCATGGCGTGAAATACCAATTACAAACGATTTATCTTCCATCTTAGAAGTTATGAATAATATATGTTTCAAGTGTGGGGCTAGAAAGGAATAGAAAAAATAGGAGGCGCATTCTCGGTGCGTGTCTGTTGGGGCGTATCGGGAGCTGCCTCGGGCCATGGGACGCTGAACCTCTCTGTACACAGCCTGAGCCGCTCGCAGCGATCCCTGAGCGCAGCGGGCCGGCTACAGATAAAGATGAAACAGCCTAACTCGCAAAGCGCAAGGAGGTATCTGTCGTGCTGCACCATGCCACCCTCACAGATGCGAGGAGCGAGTGCAGGAATGGGAAAAGACATGAGTACACAAAGAACGGGATGAACTACGCACGCTGATCATGCTGAGCCCGTGGTCATAACTTACTATCATAGCATTGTAACGCGTGTCATACTGCCAGCGGTGGTGAAGTAGGCCTCCGCTCGTGAAATGAAGTCAAGGCCCATACTGCCGGGCTCTGTCGATTGTAGCATACACTCCTCGGGACCGTTGTGCGTGCGAATAGACAGCATAGATATCGACTTACAGGATAGCACGCCCTGGATGCAGGACCATGAGAATGACCAGAAGGAAAACATTACTTGGATACTGGCGGACGCTGCTGAATGGCTCAGTGAGAAGTTGAACCTTAAGTGTTTCAACGGGTCCTGTGCCACAGTGGTAATAAGCACTCGGCCACGTCCAAATCTTCGAGTCTCCAATACGAACGAAACCGATGCGAACAAATCCGAACTGCGTTCGCTGTTACATCGTCAGATCGGGTTGAAGTCAGATACGAATATCCTGAGCCTGGCGGTCAACATGAAGCATCGACATAGTCTCCTCGGGAGACTGTCGTTTATGCAGATTGCGGAAGGTCAGATCTAGGACCGGCAGCCCGTGCTTCTTCATACCACACTTAGAGCAGAAAACACAACCGCTAGAACGCACCTAGATTACGCTCAAACTCCACTTGTCATCAACACAAAACAGCACCTCTCTTGTCGGTGGTTGGCGATTAGTATACTGTGCATAAATCATAGTGCCGACTATCTACCGCTACGAACTTAGCTACAGCCACAAAGTCTAGAAGTGGATCGCCTTCTGGTACGCAGCCATCGCGGCCTCCTTGAAGGCCTCGCTGAGCGTCGGCTGAAAAGTAGGAGACATCGAATCAGTGCCTGGTCTGGTAGGAGTAGCGGGCCGATGGAACGTACGTGAGCGTGCGTCGTCCGTGCGACGTCCTCCGCGCTTGCACCATACTCGAGCGCGAGGGTCGCCTCTCCGATCATCTCACCGGCGTTGGGACCTACGTCATACCAGCATCAGCACACAGACGACAGAAACAGAGAACAACTGAACGCACCGATGATGTGCACGCCGAGAATACGGTCTGTCTCCTTCTCCGTGATGAACTTGACCTGGCCCTCGGTGTCGAGGTTCGTCTTGGCGCGCGAGTTTGCCGTGAACGGGAACTTGCCGATCTTGTACTGCACGCCCGCCGCCTTAAGCTCCTGCTCCGTCTTGCCTACCCATGCGACCTCGGGGTGCGTGTATACGACTGACGGGATGGCGTGGTAGTTGACGTGCCCGTGACCCGTCTTAATGTACTCGACCGCCGCAATACCCTCCTCCTCCGCCTTGTGCGCGAGCATCGGTCCGAACGTCACATCACCGATGCACTTGACGCCCTGCACGGAGGTGTTGTACTGGTCGTCGATGACGATGCGCCCGCGTGGGTCAACCTCAACGCCGATCTTCTCGAGGCCAAGGTTCTTCGTAACGGGGACACGGCCGACAGACACGAGGACGACGTCGGCGTCGAGCTGGGATACAGCTGTCAGCGTTGTACTGCGCGGAATGATGTACGGGAAGACATACAGTCTCCTCCTTGCCGCCCTTGGCACCCTCGGTGCTGACATAGACCTTCCCATCTTTCTTCTCAGCCGAGAGCACCTTGGTGTTCAGCATGAACTTGATACCCTGCTTCGCCAAGATCTTCTGGAACTGCTTGCTGCATGCAGGCGTTAGCACGTCAAAGTAGCATCACTGAACGACTAAGACGTACGCAATCTCCTCGTCGATACCCGCGCCACCAATGCCACTCAGGAACTCCACAACTGTCACCTGCGCGCCCAGCCGGCTCCAAACGCTACCCATCTCCAGACCAATGATGCCACCACCAATGATAACCATCTTCTCCGGGACCTTCTGGAGTGAGAGTGCACCTGTTGACGAGACGATCTGCTTCTCGTCGATCTCGATGCCGCCACCGGGGAAAGGTGCGACGTCCGAGCCGGTCGCGATGATGATGTTCTTCGCCTCGACTTCAGTCTCGCCACCCTCGTTCAGCTGGACGCTGAGGCGCGTGGGCGAAACGAAGCTTGCGGTGCCCTTGATCCAGTCGACCTTGTTCATCTTGAAGAGCGTCTCGACTCCACGGGTCAGACCGTATACGGCATCCTCTTTTGCCTTGAGCATCTGAGGGAGGTTTAAGGAGACGCCGGACACTGGACGTGGAGTGTCAGATAGAAGAAGTGCCGAAGAGGCGAGGAGCTCACCATCGATACCGCGTCTCTTAATGTCATGTTGTGTCTGGTGGTACATGTGCGAGTTGTTGAGCATGGCTTTTGAGGGAATGCAGCCGACATTGAGACACGTTCCACCGAGCGCATCTCGCTTCTCGATACATGCGGTCTTTACATATGCTTCAGCAACAACAGACATAGCTGAGTCCGAGAGAAGCGACTGACCTTGAGACCCAGCTGTGCGGCCTTGATAGCTGCAACATATCCGCCAGGACCTGCCATATCATGTTGAGCAACACGGACGCGGAGAATGGTCCTTGTCACTCACCTGCACCAATAACTATAGCATCGTAGGGTTCAGATGGTGTCGCGAGTCCTCGCGAAGGATTCCAGCGACCGACGTGGACGGCAGCAGCATGACGTGAGCGCCGGAGAACAGCCTAGAATGGACCACGAGGGTGAGAATGATGTCTGGACCGTATGAAGAAGATCCGTACGCGCTGAGAAGCCTTTTGTACTTGCAACATCTGCGAAAGTGAGGGTGGAAGCGAAAGAGGGCGCACGGCCTGGCGCGTCGATGTCGAGGATGGCGGAGGTGAGCGGAAAGCAAGCGACTCGGACACCACGGCCGACCCACACACGTGGGTTAGGGTCAGCACGGCGGGCGGGTTGTTTTCGTGTATTTGCTTGTGGCGCCTCCTTCCAGCCTCTGCGCGACGACCAGTGCGCTCGATAATAACGCTCGCTATTCGGAGACATGACGATGGGGTTTGAGGAAAGTGAATGATTCGTGTTATATTTGACAGGACGATGCGGCACCAAATATACATTATGATGTAGCAAGGCCGCGAAATTACTGCAATCTTGAAAAAGTGGCTCGACCAGGTGCGACACATTCTAAATCAGGCGTCACCATATTTAACGCGAGCAAGCGGAACCCGAAGCTTGAAGTTGAGCTATACGATTAGGTCACCATACGTCGAGGCTCCAGAATGAAGCCGAGTGACCTTCCGGGACGCAGTGATGGGGAATACTGTAGATGAGACCGGACCCAACGCTTGCCAGTGTCACAGGGCAAATGTATGTTCCGTATTTCTGGGCGTGTGGGTGCTGTTGCGTTATCTCATAACAGCAGACGATCTAGGTGACACCTTCTTCAGACAAGCCAGGTTACGGCTACGCCTAACTTCGACGTAGACACCGCCGGTGCACGTTGTGAACCCATGCGTCCAAGACCGTCCTCCTTTCATTCCTTCTATGGCCCGAGGTTCTAGCCGGAGAACGATTTTGCGAGCATGGAGAGCATATAGACTTCTCGTTGGGAATGTTATGAGGTCTTTTCGCTCTCTTACTAGATGATTCATTGACTTGAGTCATGCTTATACAGGACGCGAGGGACGTGTACGCTTGAAGTTTATGCGTACCGCTTCAACAGAGCACACGATGAAGTGCTGCGCGGACAGTGTCCGGTTTCCCGTTATGCTCATCCAACCGTGGCGCAGATACGAGCTCACGTTGACATGCCCTCTGTGGCCGCGCGCCCTAGCACGCCTCGCCTCATTTTTCGCCTTTCACCGTCTTGGTATGTTCCAGCGCTTGCTTCATTGTATGATATCCACAGGCGTCCTGGGTGTTCGCATAACTCGTCCGAAGCCTGCATGCTACCGCCGTTGTTCTGCATGGCGACTGCGCCGCTGTGCTGATAACGGCATCATCCGTCCTGTCGATGCTTCGCGCATATCTTTCACTACCAGCTTAGGCTTGAGCAAACAATGAGCTATTGGACAACTTGCACTCGTCTGTGTTCACATAGGTATCAGGTGGATAACTATATATGACGGGTTCGCAACTGATAGCCGCTTAGAACAACTACACTTGGTATGAGTGTCATATAAGGACTTGGTGTTGAATTCGTCTTCCAGATCCCATACTCATCCATCATAGATTTCCCGAAGGGCGCATGTATTTGTTCCTCGTCTCCATTAGCTTGTGATACCTCTTGACTTCAGCTCGTGCCATCGCTTCGAGATCGATGGGGATTGGAGAGTCCATGATCCGGGGAATGTATCCCGTCACGATTTCGTGTATTATTTCTTCCGGGGTCATCTCTTCATCCTCCAAGAGATCGGCAGGTATCTGAGTGCCAAATTTGGTCTCGAAAAAGCCTGCCAAGATGAATAGGCTATGTAGACACCGTTAAACTCAAGGAACATGAAGAACCTACTTGCTCTCCACAGCCATGTCTCTTTTGCAGCCTCGGCTATCTCACGGCAAAATCGATCCATAGGTTCGATTATGTCGAATGGGATCGCTTCAGTCTGTCCACATACATGGTCACAGTTGGCATTCCCGAAGTCGACAATGACGGGTTTGCCATTGAAATCAATGACATTTCCCGGCTTGCACACATCGCGGTGGATGACTCCGAGCCTGTGGATCGTCTGAAGGTTCACCAGAAACTGTTCTCTTTGAGATGTGCTACGTCACTTTCTGCCATGTAGTATATATAGTACACAGACGACTCACTTGAATTCCCAGGGCATGCACATAAGGTCACCATTAGGAGGACGTTCCCCGCAATACGCAAGTACGAGACAAGCCCATGTGGACCGCCGGCTGGCCCTGTCTCGAGAATAGGCATCTCCAGAGCTCTGAAACAACCCATAACACTTGGGAATCTCCTGACCCTGCAAGTCTCGTAGTTTGACGTAGCAGTCGTGCTCGTCGCGAAGTTCCTCGATCCCGCTAGTTCCTCTCTTGATCTTACATACCACATCCAGCTTGCTAGGCTCAGTAATCGATAAGGTACATATGTACACCTCCGTATCCTCAGATGATTTGAGCTTCTTGACGTGATCAACTGCGGTATACAGGTTGTACCAATCCCGATCAACGTTGTCGGCCGCCGGCTGAATGAGAGAATCGTGCTGAATGACCATGGTACACGTGGAAGGTATGGAACTGGACTTCGTTGTTTCCAATGACAGGGCGGAGAGAATCATCTGCATTGATTCTATCGATTCTGCCTCAGATAGTGCTTGTAGACGATGCCATTCTTTGGGCTTGGTCGAGGATTGGAATGAGAGCAGAAGCATAGTAAAAGTGGTTCCGAGCCGAGACAAGACGGAAACAGGACTGTTGCGCCTCGTGAAACTGTGGATGTTTCAATGAGCACATCGGTATCTATTCTTCGAACCCCGCCGGAGATGTCTGCTGCCGCCGGAGATCCTCAGCTGCCACGCTGGCAATCACATGATAACGAAAGTAACGGCTCCTCACCTTCTGCTCTCGCAAAGTCGAAATTGAACACGCTTCGTGCGCTGAGATGGTATACGTGGGACCCATGTCATGTTGATCGAACGTCACTAACTGATCAACCTAGAATACATTTCCTGCGTGCTGTAGAACCGACGAAGGTCCGCTTGTCTTCTGCCTTCCCAAAACACATTGCAATAGATCACGACTGTACAGACACAGACGAACGATGCGAGATGCCGCAGACGAGCCGGACAAGAGTTAGATATTAAGCGCCCAATGGGGTCCGGCTTCTTCCGTACGTGTCGGTTTGATACTCTCTTGCCCCAGTTCTAACCAGCTCATCCATATAATCTTGAACGAGCAACGCTTAACATTTACAGTGACTGACGCTAATACCTCGATTTACACGTTTTAGCGATTCGTCTGATTCTCCCTTTCGCCATTCAATGTGGCTTGTCTTCTGTCTACGACTTTAGTGCGTACTTCGGACTACATCCTTCCTTAGTAGCGAGGTATTAACAATGTACGTTGCGCAGAAAGCAGAGGCAGATAACGCGGACACATTGGTGATGCATCCGTCCTGCCATGAGACTGCACCGTCTGATTGTATAGTTCTAGTATTGCTCACGCTTGAGCTAAAGCTAGAAAACACTCGCGTTGGACAGCTGTGTTTGCCTTGCTCCGTCCATCCCTGTCTTGAGCTGAATCAATAAGCTCGTCCATCCTTCTGAAGCGGATGTTTTTGTCTCAACCCGAATCGATCAGGCGTAACGCTGAACCATGCAGAATCGGATGACGTCCATCACTTCGTCCATATCTCGTTCCTCGACCGTCACTGCGATGGTGAGTGAATCCATGTTATTCAGCGTCGTCTTCTAGTACCTCATGGTCCAATATGTGGTTGCCATCATTCTCTAATTGACCGGACGTAACGCTCCACCTCACAAAACGTATGATGCCCTTTATCCGTCTCTCGTTCCTCGAACATCACTGCAATGGTGAATGAATCTATGTTTTTAAGCGTGTATATCCCAAACGACTCTACATCCTGCATGCGCTCGATGTTGTTCTGGGTGTCCGGGAGGGGATATACAACCTACTTCTTTCGGCCCCACCACGAGCCGGTTTCCTAATCTGATCGGGGTGCCTCGCGACCTACGAGTGAAACTAAGAAAAGAGGGAAATGTGCCTGACTGGGCAGACTACGCCTGACTGACGCCTTTCCGTGGATTTCGCTGATGGACAATCTGGTCCCACTGCATACATCTCCCCCGGTCACTCGAGCTCTTGTATGTCAATATACTCATCAAATCCAGACACGGATGGTGGTGTTTGTATCGCAAAGTGAGGTGTCTTGGCGACCTCCCAATTCATAGACCCATGAACCGTAGACTTTCCATCTTGTGAATAACATGGCGGTGAACGCATCCAGCTGCTTTAACAAGAGTATAGCGTCTGTCTCTCTGGGTTACAAATCAATGAATTCGACTACTCACGCATTGTCCGCTTCAGGGGTAGCACACGTGAGTGATGATGCTGGCGAGGTTCTCGCACTAGCTGACAATGTTGAGAACATGAGATTAAATTATTCTATGGTAAGATTGCGTTTTTCATTCTCACCATGTAGTGACTGCGGGAACCATTCCAAAAACTCAGCGGAGAATAAATCCTCTTCTCGGGTTTCGTCGTTCTCTGAGCTTCCTGCCACTGGGGAAGTGCTTTGTGATAATTTCTCTTGCAATATTCCTTGAATTTTATCATGATCGCCTTCTGAAGTGGCGTAGTCGTGAATTGTTCCCACTTCGCAGGTCGTCAACACAGATGGGTAAACAAAACAGACGAGAGCGTACATCCACTTCCATCCACATATACGTGCGGCCGTATTTCTGCCAATATTACCTCCAGACCCACGGAGGCGCGGCCCTGAAGCATACACGATGTGGTAGCATAAAGTCTCACTTGTGCAGTGAAGCGGTTGACGTACCTCCATCAGAGTATGAACGTCTCTGTCGCTAGCTACAGCCAGTTCGGCATCCGAGTGCTGCACGAGATTGAACGCCGTCAGGGCCTTAGTACAGTCATCTACAGTCATCATTACTCACCTCCAGAATGTAGTCTAACAGTAGTTTTACCGGATTATGTGGCTATGTAGTTCATATCAGTACACGTGTTCAGCAATATGATGGTCGTTAATGCATACCTGCTGATCCCAGGGTATATTTTTCACGTCGACACTCTGAGATGAAATTGTAGACTCAGACCCCGACCCGTTGTCCGAATCATTGTTTGGTGACCGCCCTGGCTCATGAAATCCGGCGGCGGCGCGGATCACCTTTGGAGTCCTGAGTACCCTGGGCTTCACCATGTAGTAGTGGAAAAAAACACATTGGTCCCTCCGGTGGTGACCAGACACAGCGGAATGCCTACCGCTGTAGCGGGCATTCCGTGCGTTAGAATCTTGTGCGACAACATCCTCCCGTCGCGCACGTGGACCTGAATTTTGCTGTAAAATTGGTGATTCCTCATGCGAGACGGAGAAGGAGGCAGATATGCTAGCGGGCTTCCCGAAATTGCCATCGAAGGAGAGCTCTGCCGAATTCCCTCCCTGAGTGAAGGCCGCGACAGCCCAATCTGCCGTCTTAGCCCATCCGCTCACAAACATGATATCATCTATGCCGATTGCATAGCCGCGGTCCTGTATGGCAAATTGATACCAGCTCTTATAGTGGCGGCGGATGTATTGCACAATGCGATTATTCGGCAAAAGGAAATTGCGGTCGATGGCCTCCTTCGTGATTAGAATCGCTCCTTGTTTGTCGGAGCAACGGAACCGAAAGTCCAGTGAGGCACCATGCCTGCGATTCATCGGGTCACTTGGATACAGCGAGCGATATGCTTGAAACGACTTACCCCGCAACTCCAGCGCTCACTTCGGCGCTGGCGTGGATATGCGTTATAGTGTGGCTGCAGAGCGGTCCTGGAGGCAAGTCGTTGAGCCGTTCCATTTTGGGCGGATTTCTCCCAAGGTCTAGTGGCAGGTAGCCCTCAGGAACACCATCAACATTAAGGGGATCACCTTCGGGGCGCATGGCATTGAAGATGCGGGAGAATACGCCATGAAAGACGATCCCCACGTCGCCAATCTGCAGTTCGACGCTGCCATTCTGAGGCTCGGGATCCCAGAGCGGATAGCCATATTTGAGTTTCGAGAGCTGCTCAAAGTAGACGGCCTGGGCGCTGGTCATGGCCGAAGGCGGAGCTGAAGTCAACAGAATGATTAGTTATTGTGGACCAAGTGAGAGTATTTATGCAATCTGAACATGCTGTGCGATGTCAGAACGGACGCCGCCTATAGCTTCCGGGAGTTCAAGGATTAAGTTCTGTCAGATGATCGCACAAAGGCACTGCTCACAATGGTCCACACGGCTGATGTACAAGTGTGTCACCCCATACTAGTGCACGCTAGTTGCGAGCTGAGATAGGCATTATAGGATACGTTGCACCACTGCAGTTTAGTATCAACGTCGATGCTGAAACAGTCAGTGTGCCCTCTTGTGTAAATATCGATACCTTCCTGTTTCGTGAGCAGCGAGCTGCTAATGATGAAAAAAGTATCATAGAAGATTACCGGTTCAATGCGGCCTCGTTTGTGACCACAATATGGCATCGTGTGACTCCCCGTCAATCATGAAATGTGAACTTGAGAGGCTGTGTAGTGCGCAGTCCCAAGAGCATCGCCTTGATCCTCACTGACAACTGTATAAGGTTTGTACGTACCAGTGTATCTGAAGTTTCCCAGAGAACCCTTGGAAGTAGGTACACCCTGACGTATTTGGGTTCCATATACACAGCTAGACTCGTACCCAATCGCGACTATGCACCGCGCGTGGGAAATGCTTAGTCCGAGAGGCGGGACACAGGAAGAAGCCCGGCGAAGGCAGTGAGGACACGTTCAAGTTCGGATGCCGTAGGTACTGCATTGCGTCCCGTGCACGCCTGCCACGCCTCCTTCTTGTAACGCTCCGAGACTTCGCGTCGTTCGGCGTCGAGTTCCTTCCAGGTCTTCAGCGGACAAACTACCCTGCAGGCCCAAGTGTTTGGCTACCTCTCCAATAGGGCTTTGCTGCTGGCATGAGACGTCACGACGCTAGGATATGGCACTCTGTCAAGCACGGCGGGACCAATTGGATCGTGGCTGAGGGTGAAGTGCGACTCGTGAGGGCCGCTATCTGGTACGGCTTGCGTCGTGGCCAGTCAAGATGTGATACATTTCTGAATCGAGACCCTGGAAACGAAGGGATGAAATTTACGAGTAAATGCGAAGGAGATCTCTGTGGTGCGAGACAGACTCAGCAAATCAGCGCCACCAGCAGACTGCCATAAGTGCACATGGAGATTAACGTGGAACCGGGCGAGAGATTCTTCGGGAAGACAGTCGGCTGGACACTTGGTCTCAAACTACCTCTTGCGTCAGAGTAAGGCGCTACACGAGCGTATAGAGTCTGGAGTCGAGCGTAAGCTGCTTGCCACATCTGCACTCGCACGCCTTCTTTGTAACTGGCAAAGACAACGGCAGTTCCTCGAGGCAAGCGTATTAATCGTGGAACGGTTTTGCCGATCAGATCTCGATCACGAACGTTATGGGTCTCAAGGAGCAAATACTAGCGAACAGGCGGCAGTTCGAAACGATGAAAGAGACCTTGATTTACGAGTGATCCAGTATTGGAGCCCGTTATCCCGCATGCACGTTGCGCCATTCATCTGTACATCGTCTACCGGTAGGACAAGAGCGCATGCACGCCGAGGTATGATGCTCCGTGCCGTGTATACATGGCCGAACATGAGTGGACAGGCCCGGTGACCAGCACACATGCTGGCAACGATGTCCGAGCAGGAGAGGCACATGACAAGGTGTCGCGGAGTGTCAGCGAGGTAGGGTACGTGAGCTAGGTGAAGCAAGCGCTGGGCTACGGAATCCGGAAGCGTGGAAAGTGGAGATTGGGAGACCCGAGCAGAAGGAGAGACAGTAGCGCTGAGAATATGCGGTGGCGGTAGCGGGCAGCAGGGGTACCGGAGAGAGAGAGAAACGCTGAGCCATCGTGACGCTGTGCGATGATGGAGCTGCATCAGTGAGTCGTACTCTCGCCATCAGCCTATGAGAACTGAGCGTCGGATGCAGCATGCGGGAGCGGCAGTACCAGCGTGGCTCCTGGAAGCCTGGAGGCTGTGGTCATCAATCCAGAATCAGCGCATGTAAAGCTCGGTGTCTGAAACGAGGTGTATCCGCATCGATGTCCCGAGGGCGAGTCACGAAACACACGACGGGAATTGCCAAAGATAGCAATGCCGAATCAGGTCGGGATGATCGACGCCCAGGTACGTTCGTCGCTGCGCCTCGCGCTCACTACCCGACGCCTCTTTGCGCGCCCGCTCACCGACAATGTGACTCATCTTGCGACCATTGGGCATCAGCCGTGGCCTATCGCATCATTTCCAAGCACGATGCAATGCACATATAAACGACACTGCACGCGCTGACGGACGCCATCTCGCATCCTCAGTGCGAGACTTGGAATCCCTGCTTGTAATCGACCATGTCTCAGACACCCGAAGCCGTAGCGTTTTTGTCGCGCGTTGTCGAGCTGCCCACGGGTCCTGGCGCGTTCGACGCACTGTCGGATGCGCTGCAGGCCTCGATCGACGATGAAGCGGCTCTGCGCAAGCTGTTCGCAACAGATAAGACGAGCCCTCGCCTGAACAATCCACACGTCGGCCTTGTCGACGTCTTCGATGCGCCGGCGGCCATTCGCACGACGCGGGCTCGAGTGGTGAAGAACGAGAGCGATGTGTCAGCTAAGTTCATCCTGCCTCTTTCTGAGGACCGTCGTCGGAAGGAAGGCACGCCGGCGATGGTGGCGACGCTTGACGAGTTCAAGCAGAAATTGGCGCTCTTCACAGAAGGGTCGCTGTCGCAGCTGACCGACTGGAAGAACGTGGTGGCGGCGGGCGGTGCAGTGCAGGCGTGTCTGAGTCCTGTCCCCGCATCTGCCAAGGTGTCGAAGAGAGCGCTGCGCAAGCACTTCCACAACACGCGTATCCGACGTCGGACGTGGACCTTTTCTTATACAGTCTGACGGCGGCAGAAGCTGAGAAGAAGACACAGGCGATCTACGAGGCCGTGCGCGACTCTGTTCCGTGGGACGTGACGTGTGTGCGCTCGAGGCACACCGTGTCCATTCACTCGCAGTACCCGTATCGGGCGGTGCAGATTGTGCTGCGTCTATACCGGTCTCCGCGGTACCGGTCTCCCGCGGAGATCCTTGCAGGGTTCGACGTGGATGCGCCGTGCTGTGCATACGATGGGAGGCGTGTGTGGGCGAGCCCTCGGGCGATCGTGGCGATGATGCGACAGTGCAACACGGTGGACATGACGCGTCGGTCGCCGTCGTATGAGATACGGCTGGCCAAGTACTCTTCGCGCCACTTTGAGGTGTATGTGCCCACTCTTCGGCGCGACGACGTGAATCCGACGGTACGTACTGAGAAGTTCCATTTGTCATATACTGCGTCGAGCGAGCTGACGTGGACTGTAGATCTTCGAGCGAGCGATCTCGCGGACTCAGGGACTCGGGCGTCTGCTTGTGCTCGAGAACATCAGGAATGGGGTTGCCCGCGACAGCTATGTCGACGCTCGGCGTGCTCTACGCGGACGTCCGAATGCTCAACGTGATTGGAAGAGGCACGGTCGGAAGAACAAGGGCGACCTGAAGACGAACCTGGATTTCACCGGACTCGAGATGAATGACTATGACACTGGGGCACTGCACATACCGTATGGACCTGGGTGGAATGCTCGGCGGATCGACAAGTTGGTGTACCAAACGGTGTGTATCCTTCTTCGTACATGCATTCAAATCCTCTGACTCGTCGTCTGTCAGGATCTGGGCGTGAACTGTGAGCTTGTATTGGATTGCACGTGGGTTGCTCTATGCTGACGTCTGTACAGCATCGTTCAATCCGAACAACGAAGGGCATCGGCTGCATCGTCACCCAGCCTTCTTTGGGACAATTTCAGAATGTCTAGAGGATTGCTGTGAGGTTAATGATGGTCTGTATACGCGGCAGACTGTCTACTAAGACTTGGATCAGAATTGTCCAGAGCCTGAGGACGACGACGAGAAGCAACTCCAAGCGAAGGAAGACGCCACATACGTCCGGGGTCGTATCCAGTCAGTTCACATGCACGGCTAGTCATTACATCGCGCTCATGTCATATTTATATAGATTCATCGAAGAAGACCCCGGGCGGCAGAGTATCTCCGGTAGCTTCAATCCTATCCACGTCGGAGAGTGGGCCGAGCAGGCATACATCGGGGCGACGGAGAGGCTCTTCAAAGCCATCGCATCTGGCAACAGACCGGCAGTCGTGGCCCTGGTGCAAGAGGACCGTGCACACCTTGATCGCCGCGACCGTGTCGGCCGGACGCCATTGCAAGTAGCGGTGCTAGTGTGACCTGATTGACGCGGGTGCTCGACTGACGCTACGGATCGCTGACGGGCGGACGGCGCTGCATCTTGCAGCGCAGCTTGGTCTGGCCGACGTTGTGCGGAGAATGCTCGAGCGAAGCGCCATCAACGGTGAGAAAGCGGAGGAGTTGAAGTCGGCTGCACCACAGATGGTGGGTGGCGAGACCCGTATGGTGAGCTCGGGCCGCGGAGATGAACACAAGGAGAACGGAGAGGACGATGACATCCACGACGGGAGTGACGAAGGATCGGTGGTCGAGGGCCACAGCCACGATGTCAAGGTCGTCAAGGTTGCCACGGACGTCGACGAAGCGCAGACATCGGACAACGAAAGCGAGGCAGACGTCAATGCCACGGACTGGGATTTCGTCTTCACACCACTGCAATATGCGATTCTTGCGGGCTCCACTGCCGTTGTCGACCTGCTCATCGTCCATGGTGCCGACGTCTCTCTTGTGACTGTGGCAAACGGATGGAACGTGCATCAATTCGACCATCTGACGATAACCGCGTTGACAAGGCACGAGCGCATTAGAGGCGAAATCGCACGGAAGCTCATTGCTGCTGGTGCCACATCGTCGCAGGCAGACGAGAATCTGCTCACAGTGTTCCACCGGATTGTCCGTTCTGGCAAGGCTGATCTCGTCCTGACGCTGCTCCGTTGCGATCCCAGCGCGAAAGCCGTAGTGAATACGCCGTACGTCGACGCACAGGCACGCACCGTGTATCCTGTCGTGTCTGCCATCGACAAAGGGCACTACTCTGTGCTGGCGGTCCTGCTTGCGTACAAGGCGAAGCTTGTGCTCGGCGAGGACGATTATGACCACTTCAAGACTATCAGGTCTGTTGCACATCTTCTTGCCTGCCTTGCTGCCGCTGAAGCATTTATGTAGAAAGCCACACACTTACTACGCAAACTCCAGAGACCACATAGACAATGCCCGTACGCCTCTTGAAGCGGCGGCCCAGCGTCGAGACGATGTTGCAAGCTTACTGCTAGACGCTGGGGTGGATGTGAACGCGCCTCTTTCCATTACGAAAGGGTATCAGTCGGAATACACTCCTCATCATACACTGCTTGACTGGATACAATCCGCCACACACAAGGCAAGGGCGGCACAGGGCAAGCCGTCGGAGTCCGACACGGCGGATGATGTGCTGGAGGCAGCAAGCGTAAGGATCTTGCACGTTCACTGAGCAAGAAGTCGCGCGAGCCGGAGAAGACTGATGACATGCCCCTCCTGTGGCACGCCGCAAAGGCAAATGCGTGCGGCGTGCTGCGGTACCTCCATGGAGACCGGCCACTTGCTGCTTACCGCTACTACGCGTCTACACACAGCGACGAGCGCGCTCAGCTCCTGCGTCGCACACACGACCTCCCCTCGGTTCTGCCAGTCTGGCTAGGATGGACGTTGAACGCGCTCAATGAATGAGTCGGTGGTCACGGCAGCTGTGATTGGCTGCGAACCCGACGCTGTACAGACGCTGCTTGAGCTGCGCCCAACACGAATGACGGAAGCATTGCATGCAAAGTGGGTGTTCGCATGTAGTACATCAGTGGGTCAGATATTGAACTGACTGTATTGTCTGCTAGGATCAACTTCTCCGGGTTCAACCATGTCCTTGCTGTTGCAAACTGGGGCGTCAATCCAGAGTTGTTCGACCTCCTGGTCAACAAGGGTGTTTCCGTGACCGACACTGATCACAGAGGGTGAGTGAAGCTCGACTCGTTCGTGCTGATCAACATCAATGAAGGAGTTCATGTTGCATGCAGGTGGAATATCTTTCATCACTTCGCAGTACACTCAAGCGAGTACCATGCAAAGCTCATCAAACGCGCGTTGGCCACTTTTCCGGAGGACGTGGTCAAAAAGATGTTAATGCAGCAATCCAAAGGCTTGAAATATACTGTGAGTGACCGAGATGCCATATCCGCCTGATGCATCTCATTGGACATCGTTTTCAGCCTCTCGCTCTCGCAGTCAAGCGCCATCACATCGACATGGTCCGCATACTCGTAGAAGCCAAGGCATTGCCTTATCTCCTGCGCGACGTCCACGGCATGACCCCACTCCATATAGCCATTCAAGAGGGGCGGCCCAAGCTCACGCAGCTCCTCATCGATGCAGGCCCCGTCGAGGCGCTGTACATGGAGGACAGTGTCGGCTCGACGCCACTCGAGGTAGCGGAGGTGTGGGCGCTGCGCATCATCACACACGAAGGCTTCCCTTGTCGGATGGAGATTCCAAAAGCATGCGAGCACAACGCAAGTGAGCAGCTTGAACGCTGCAGCTTTGACCTGCCCACGCAGGAGCGCGAAGTCGGCCGGCCGCGCGCAGTCGTCAGCGAGCTGGTCAAGGAGGGTTACCTGAAGGCGGGCACGAAGCTCGCGATGGCGCTACATGCGTTCTCGGAGCGCATGGACGCGAAGGTCTCTAAAGTACGGGCGGAACAGGACGTACTCGAGGAGGCGGAGAAGACCAGGCAGGCTGCGGAGGGCACAAAGGGCCCAGACGAGCGCACTCCGGAGGTAGAAGAGGAGACTGATGTCCTGGCGACACTCGAGGTTGTCCGGCGGGCGGTGGTGGCGCGAGGGGGGGCACAGCCACGCCTGCTGGCACACATCCTGGACGTTCATAAGTCGGTGGAGAAGAGCCTAACGGCCTCTGCGAGCCCGACATGTATTCAGGTAACGCGGAAGCGCAATAATGAGCTCGCGCCAGAGGTGGAGGAGGATGTGAAGGCGCGGTTGACAGAGGGCAACGCCCTGTCGTTCGGGGGAGAAGAGATGTTTGCGCGGGTTACGCCGTTCGCATATGAGGATGACATGCCACAGGAATGAAACCCCTTGATTGTTGAACGTTGATTACCCGATGTACTACCAGAATCACTGACACGAACATGATACGTCGTGCGGCAGCGCAGACCAACGAGTCAATTTAATTGCGAGTGAAACGCGCATAAGTACCGTTCTTCCGGTCGCTACAGCACCACATCATTTCCACGAGCGCTGCTTTCCCCGGGCTTCCTCCCATGTCCCATCTCTCGGACTAAGCACTGCCCACGCGCGGTTCATAGTAGCGACTAGACACGAGTCCAGCTCCTGCAGCATGAAGCAGCGCGATGCGCATTGCATTCTGTCTACGTCTTCGCAAATCACTAATCGGCAGAGTTTGGTGACGATTTCTCACTCAAATTTATGATGTTCAAATACTACCTTTGCAACCTTATGTTCCAAGGCAGCAGCGAACTAGCGGTTCGGTATTTAGGGACAATGTTTGATATGGTGCACGTGCCCGTCATCTTCTTGTGTTAAGATTTATTGCGGGATTCACAGCTGTGTGTTCTTTGCGTGCAAGTAGTACTAGGACGGTAGTTGTCACCCCAATTCGAACGGTAGATAGGCCGATCAGCCCTTCTGTTAACATCTAACTAGCCTGATTGCGCCTATGAAAGTCTACAACGTGGATGCTTGGCTTCCGTCTGAATATTTCTCGCATGCTTTCCACGTCCTGATCCACTTGTCGTAGCGTTCCAGTGCTTGGCGTCGTTCTTTCTCAATTACGTTCACGTCCAACGCTCTGATTTCCTCATCGGAGTAATATCTCCTCTCCTTCACCGCGTCGATTAATTTTTCTATAGGGGAATCCCTCAGCTCTATCGGAACAGAGCATTTCTGCAGTTTGAATGTAGCTAACATGTAGCGTCATGAGTGACTGTGTGTGATATGTCTGAGGAAATTGTCTCACACGGATACCATGCAGAGATGCTGCGGGCAAAACGAAGCAATTGCTGGCATCCTATCAAATCCTTGGCCTGAGGCTCTTCCACGCGAAGCTGGATCCTTTGGTTTGTCTTCATTGCATCACACTGAAAACCGAGGGATGCGTTTCCAAAATTGATGAGGACCGGTTCAATGTGCTTGCCACTCAATGGTGCTTCAATCGACGCGGTAGCGCCGTCTGGTTCCAATCGTTGGCGGTATAATATGTTTTCTTTATATAAACCGCCATGGTGTATGTTTTGTGCATGTAGCTCATGGACGATATCCACCAGCTCCTCCCTGCAATGGTCATAGTAAAAATCAATTGACGTCCGTGCACAGGAGAAGCTCCCGCTGGCGGATAGACTCACCTGAATTCCCATGAAGTAGTACGAAAGTCCTCGACGGGCTCACCGCAGTATTCAAGCACAAGACATTCCACCCGCTCCCCATTTATTTGTCCCTCGAACATTCCAAAGCATTCAGGTATCTTGCGACCTTGAAGATCCTCCAGTTTCTTGTAAAAAAAGAGCTCATGTGCGATTCTGTTGTTGTTATAGCTCATGGAAACGACCTTGCAGATAACATCAAGTGACTGCTGGTGGCCATGACTGCTGAGATGAGACGTCAGGATGCCAGGGTAGGCGTATTTGAGGAGCCCCGGCCAATTGAGCCTTCCAGGATACGGGAGACTCGGAAGTGACTCCGGAGACTCAGTTGAGTCACGATCGTGCTGAAAGATGTAGTGTGATTTGGCTTGAGATGGATGGATGGTAGTCAGTGTATCATTTGTGACATCGTTTTCGACTGCGACCCGATTGAAAACGTAGTATTTATCTCGATCGAAAAGATCCTGGAATCGAAGGATCTGTATCTGGGTAGACATGATGTAGATGCGAGTGACCTCTGAACCCGTAGTATGAGATAGTCTCACTAAGATGTGGGCCTTTATATATCAATATAGTCGTCTTCAACGTGGCGTGTATGTGCGAACAAGTGCGCCACAAATACTATCAGATAAGTCACATCATTTACAACTGCGATCAAACAGACACAATTGCAAGAGATCATGACGGAGTAGATCGGAACTGATGGCATGTGTTCGTTGACCATGAATAATCGTCGCTATGGCGAAATCGAAAATATCGCGTCTGCAATATCAAATCGGATGTGATGGCTCCATCTTCTAGGGCAAGTCTTGTTCCATGTGATTACGCAGGAAGCTTGGTGGCGGCGCACAAGGCTTGTGAAATAGGCATAACTGGAGTATAAAATACATGAGTCTCAATGGCACAGGTTTAGAACCCTCAGAGAGCACACTCGCACAATATCAGCTCATAATCCTTGTACATTGCTGCTCAAGCAATGACTACTCCTCCGTCGACACAGTGTGACAGTCCGCGCACTCCTCGGCAGCCGCGCGCAACTGTTTCATGGCCCGAGTCGCAGCTCGGATCTCCCACCCCCAGAGCCTCTTCAAAGACAGAAGCTGCTAGTGACTCGTCACAGCGTCCTCCTCCTATACCATTCTCTTTACCTGATGTGCGTCAAGATCAGGCAATCACAGCTAGTACTCAGGTGACGCACCAGCCCGCAAAGCTAACGCGAAGAGATTTCGACTATGAAAGGCCGTTCACTGGTAGAACTATCATGGACTATCTTTGCATGATAGGACCGGCGTCACCAAAAGTCTATGTAGAAGGAGCACTGGAATCCACGAAGAAGTTGAACATTACGGAGAAGGCTCTTGCGGAGCAACAGCAGCTCAAATACATTGTATTTGTTAATGAGCTTGTGACACAGCTCGACACGTGTAGCATGAAAATGCTGCAGGATATGCCGCAGGACAAAACATCGGACGAAAATACATTCAATTTCAGCAGAATTAACCCCTATGTCAAATGCCAAGAACTCTCCAAAGAGATCTGGAGTGAGAAGGACTCTGCTAACTGGGGCATCAGAAGGTTCCTTGAACCCGCACTTGCATGCGTTCGTTGCATACTCGCAAAGAAAGCAGGAGTCGCATGGGCAACCTTTGATCAAGAATTCCCCTATCCCTATCTGTCCTCTGCACCCGATGGGCCGGTTATCCCTGATAGAATCTTGATTGAAGATAAATTTATTGTGACAGAGACGAAGCCGGCCAAGAGGACAAGGGTTTCGGAGGGGAAAAGCACGGTCACGAGTCGCAAGAACAAGCCACGTGTCGTACTGACAATAGAAGTCAAGACCGTGGCAGCTTTGCATGAAATCGTTGATGGAGATGATGATGGGCATGTCCTCAGCCAATTGCAGGACATGAATACCAATATAAAGCCTCCGCGTGGGCTAGCAACCCGCTTCATCTGGCCTGCAGATAAGACCGAAGTGGACACACAGACCGGTCTCCTGTGCCAGGTCGGTTTGACTGAACCAGTGTAGTGGTTAGTCGATCATGCTGATAATTTCATTGCGTAGATATGGACACAGATGCTTGAATACGAAAGTTGCAAACTCGCAGTGCTCGCCACTGAGGATTATGTAATCTTCTTCGCTCGCGGGGAGGATGCGAACACCATGTATATGTCGCCAACCTACTATGCAAAGGACTTCCCCTCCTTCCGTGCCTTCTCCTGGATGTCAGCTGCTCTCGGGATGGACCAATTCAACAACATTGAACTCCCTGCTCCTCTAACAGAATGGGCAGATGGCAGGTTGTCGAATTACGATGGAAAATCACACGGGATTTATGAACCGTGAGTACTGCTCCCTGATATCCCCCTGTCCTTCGGTATAACTTCAGTACTCAGCACTCTGATCCAATTTTACGAGGCGGAGCACAGAGGACAATCAAGAGCTTCATCCCGGTCATCATCTAGAAGTTCGAGAAGTTCGAGGAGTTCGAGGAAGAGTGCCCTGAAGAGAGCCGAACGCGGCCGCAAATGATAGCTTTGGCCGCATACGGAGAGTTACTGCCCTGTTGTTCAATGGTTCAGAATATGCATGTCGCTTCTTGTGTACTCTGTAAACGAGCAAAGATGAATAAATCACATTGCAGGTGTCGGGAAATAGAGGCGTGAAGAACAAAACTTACTACAGAGTTACTATGAAGTACAGTAAGAGAAATACTTGCTTGTATCGGGAAACTACATGATCTATCAGTTCAGACGGAGAAGTTAGAGAAAGGGGTATACATAAACCGTGTTGCTGGTAAGCTTTCCTTCCTACTGTTGATAATATTACTCGCCGTGGCGCTCTACAGGGTAAGCTGTGTAGATAGTAGAATGGATCAATTGCGCGACACTCTCGAATGTCGAGAATGAATGTCACGTATTCATTATTACTTCGCTGTGCATAATCCATCCATCAGTGTCACAAAGATCAAGCGAATAGATCCAGAAAAGTAACGAAGTATATCTGCTGTCACGAGTTGGCACGGCGTCTAGCCGTTTTTTAATTTTTCCTTTTTGCGGGCTCGAACCCGCGACCTCTGTACTATATGCTTGAACGGACAAGTCGTTATCTACTGTACGATCAGATTAGATAGGACGGCAGTGCGCGGCACAGCTCGGGCTCTGCTGACACAGCCGCTCTGACTCACCGGCCCCCGGGGCCGCGTCAGCATGCTGTGCACGGACCAGCTGCGCATGGACCAGTGCGCTGATGCGATCTACAAAACCCTAACCCCTAACCTGGGTACAACCTAGGTGGACTAGAGGCGGGTTATTGTCTTAGTGAGAGGGGAGTTAGCAGCAAGGTGTCCCGCGGTTCGAGTGAACATGAGAAATGCCCTCGGAAAAGGCTACGAACGCTAGGGAAGGTACAAGGTGGCTTGACACGTCGTCGAAGCTACTCGGAGGCTGTGGGTGGTTAGTGGGGACGATAAAAGCTCAGCAGAGCTCTTCGATGTATCGTAGAGGGAAGAGACACAATTCAATAGGGTGTACTTAGCTAGGACGCGGTTTGAGATGCAATGCAGTTTCTTCGACAATAGCCGAAGTCAAAAGGTTCGTCGAGACGGTATCGACGAGTAAACACAGTGGATGAGGTTTTGAGGTTATGCAGCAAGGGATGAAGTGACGCAGTTGAAGGCTTAAACGCAGGGCGAACTCAACTTATGAGCTCTGAACTTGGGGGGGAACCGGATCTTGTATTTTTGGAGAGAAGTACGACAGATTTTATACTACACATAGGATGCTATGACTATCGAGAGTGGCACACTAGTACAAGGGGCTTTGCATTGTCCCGCACAAAGCTGCCTCACCGAGTGGCATGTATCAAGTCCATCGGTAGAGTGACGTCATGCCAAATGCGGAGATGAAGAGAAACATATGGACACTTCGGACCGGTATCCGTCGTTGAAGGCATGCCACGAGGTTTGATACCTAATCAGGAAAGACCGGCTATGTCGGTGTGGCACTGAGCGATGCGCGCGCTTGGACAAACAGCGTCAAGTGGCCCTATTGTCCGCTGAATGCGGGAGATGTCCCGAGATCTATGTGCAAGGCATCGGGACGACCGTGCCGGGCTTCGAATAAGCGTCGTGCACCGTCGAAGATGTCGAAGAGCGTTGAAGGCAAAGTCAAAGTGTTGGGTGATTGAGTCGAAGTGCTGGGTGGGATGCAACTGCCGAAAAGAGCTGTATCGGGGCCCAGAGGGGCTTGGCGCCTATCAGTGCGCAGCCTGCCCTTATCCTCCCCTGTATATAAGCCGGCCTCTGCTGCCCTAGGGATCTCAGTTTTGACCTCTTGTCCCTAGGTCAGTAAGCATCCCTTGTATTCCTTTTTCTTACCTAACTAATATATTATCTTGTCCCTAGCCTTAGGTTTGAGTGCTGCTCACCATCGCTTCGGTAAGAATCAGTCGGACGCCCCCAGCCTTCAGGTATTCCCCAGTCGCTTGACCTCAAGTCACGACATTAGGTCGAAACTCCCCAAGCTGCCGGCGTCTTCTCGGGACTCCCCACATTCACTTTCCTTTCCCACAGGTCGGGTGGTGCGCACCCCTACGATACCCTATGGTACATATGATACGTAGGTAGCCTTACATACATCGCCACCCCTAGAGGAACGAACTCTTCAACACCTGCACTTCAGTGGGCGGTGTTTGTCCTCACGGACACGTGGACTAGGTTCCTGCTGCATACTAGCCAAAAGCAGTACTGGGCCCCATGTGAACTGCGAACCTCAGGGTTTTCTCGGGCGCTGTAGCGTAAGCTAGTGTAGTACGGCCATTTTAGTACACGCACCTCCCCTTCCTCCCCCCATCCAACGTGGCTGCCTGCCAAGGCCAAGTTCACGCATTCGACTCTCAGGACCTTATCGACGTCTACATCCCAGATGGCCCTGAGACTATCATCTACCGTTGCGAACAACAGCCGTGCCCGAACCGAACCCCCCGATCAATCCCAGAGGACTACCCACGCTACAAGGCGATCTGACGAGCGCAACACCCGCTCGGACCCCGAAGCACCCTTGCGTCTCGATCCGCCTCGCGGCACTCTCGCCCTGTCTCCCCTACCTCCCGCCTTCCCCAAACTGTCGCCGAGTCCAGTCAAGCGCGAGGAGATCTCCCTCCAGACCCTGCACCAGAGCCTGAGCCTGAGGAGAGTGAGGGTGAACAAGGAGTCTCGGAGTCCGAGTCCGAGGATTCTGTTGGGTCCGCCTCGCCGACAGCGTTCGCCCCCGCGTCAGCAGTCCCTGACGTACGTAACCCCCCCGCCGAACTTCCTCCGGCGCCTTCACCGCCGACTCCGCCGAGAGGCCGCTCGAGCACTCGCTCCTCTCGAAGTTCGACCAGCAGAGGGCCACCACAGCCGCCTCCGCCCCCGCAACGTCCTCCGTCCCCCCCGACGCCGATAATGTCGTCCCCTGCAGCCACCCCCGACAAGGAGACCCTGAAGCTCCCCCTCCCCCTCCGCTATGACGGCAAAACCGTCATCGAATGCGACAGGTTCTTGTCGCAACTTCGTATCTACTGGTTGATCAACACGTCGTTGACGACCATTGAGCTTAAGGTACAAGTTACGCTGAGCCTGCTCGATGGCGACGCTCGCGCCTGGGCCACGCCTTACTTCGCCCAACTCGCATCGGTGCAGATGGGTGTGCAAGGGGTTACAACCCCCTTCAGGAACGAAGCGGCCTTCACCGCTGCCTTCAAGGCTCGCTTCGGAAATCTCGACGATGCGGCAGCAGCACAAGTGGAGCTGGCGAAGCTCTGTGCGGACAAATCGGTCCGCGAAAAACGCACCGCTGCGGAGTTCTCCGCGCTGTTCAAGGGTCCGGCGGATCGCTCTGGGTATGGGGACCTGGAGCTACGCGACAAGTATCTGAGCGGCATCCCCTCCCGCGTATATTGCAAGATCGAGCTCGAAACCTTCACCACGTGGCGAGCCGCTGAAAAGCGAGCCACTGAGGTCGAGCAGATCCTCGACATCAGCCGGGCCCGTCGGCCCGAGTTGAACAATTTCTTCTCGGCCCGAGGTCGAGGTCGCGGTGGGGCACGTGGTGGTGCACCCTCGTCACATGGAGCTTTGGCCAGCATCAATGCGGCCGTCGGAAAAGGAGACTTCCCCGGCACTTGCTTTGGCTGTGGGAAGCAAGGGTACCGACGTTTCGAGTGCCCCAACTGTAAGGACAAGCCTTACACAAAACGCGCCGACGCGCGGGCTACGGTTGCCTCGGGCTCCACCCAGGCTGCGACAAGCGCCCCCATCACAACGACACCCTCGGCAAGTATAAGTGCCGCTTCAGCGAAATCCGAGCAATCGGAGCTGGCGGACTTAATGGCACAGGTGAAGTCGATGCGCGAGGAGCTCGAGCACTATCGGGCGATGAAGGAGGAGGGTTTTTGATCCGGTCCGCGCTTCGTGCCGCACGCGTCGGGCCGCGTATATCTTGTAATAAATATGATGTATTGTCGACTGCAATAGTGTATGAGTTGGACCAGGGGTCCCAGCACTTTCACATCCCAGTTCGACTCCAAGGGAAAAGACGGCACAAGGACATAATCGCTATGGTGGACAGCGGAGCCACCACAAAGTTTATCAACAAGCGATTCGTTATCAAAAACAAGGTGCAGACGCGGAAGTTAAAAGAACCCATTCCGCTGTACAATATTGACGGCACCCTGAACAAGGATGGAAGCATCTCGAAGGTAG